>NC_053389.1:779020134-779162171 GCF_905171765.1 Bufo bufo | reverse complement strand
CCAGTAGTCCAGCGGATCTTCAATGTGGGGTGGCAGGGTGCTGTCCAAGTATGCTACCACCTGCTGGTTCAGGTCCTGCTCCATGTCTAGCTGCTGCTGCTGGTGAGCACCTTCTTCACTAGGTGGGTGAAGAAAGCTGCTCATCAGTGACTCTAGACTCAAGTTGATTCTGATGGAGCTGGAACTGCTCCTACCCCCACCCTGCCACAGCAACCATGGCAGAGGAACGTGAGCGCAGAGGGCCCCCCCCCCCGGTCAGACCTGCGAGAGGATGGACAATGGCGCAGATAGGCAGCGGCCAACTGACTATATAGGATGTCTCTATAAAAGTTCAGTTTGTCCTCCCTCTCAGCGGGTGTAAAAAAGGCCCCCATTTTGGACCGGTAGGAAGGGTCTAACAAGGTGGAGAGCCAGAAGTCATTCCTCTGCCGAATGGTGACAATTCCGGCTGTCACTACGCAAGCAAGTGAGCATGCATCGGGCCATATTTGTAAGTGACTCGGAGGGACTCCCTGCCTCCATATCCACTGCATACTTGCCCCGGTGTGTCTGGGTCCTCTGCCTCATCTTTCTCATTGCTCTGTAGCTCCTCTGGATGCTCCTGCTCTTCCTCTCCTGTCACCTGTGTGTAAAAACCACCCATTTCGCTACACATTGCTTGTGCTCCTCCTCCAGTTCAGCCCCCACAGGGCTCATGTGGCCGTGAGATCTAGGCGCCACGTCTCCAGTCCTCTGACCAGCCAGATTTATCAGCATCTGTTCCAGGACATGAAGCAGTAGAATTACATTGTTCATCCCGTAGTCCTGGTGACTGACAAATAACGTGGCCTCCTCAAAGGGCCTGAGCAAACGGCAGGTGTCACGCATGAGCTGCCACTGGCTGATATCGAAGTTACACAGAGGAATAATCCTGTCCGCTTGGATCATCAAGAAATCGTTTATGGACTTTCTCTGTTCGTACGTATAGTCGGTCCAACATATGGAAGGGGGAATTCCAACGGGTGGAAACGTCGCATATCAGCCTATGTTGGGGGAAGCCGTTCTGCCTCTGCAGCTCAAGGAGGGTGTGCTTTGCAGTGTACGAGTGGCTGAAGTGCTTGCAAAGTTTCCTGGCCCATTTTAGAATGTCTTGCAGATGGATGGAAGACTTCAGTAACCGCTTGACAACCAGATTGAACACGTGTGCCATGCAGGACACATGGCTCAGCCCTCCTTGACGCAGTGCCGACACCATGTTCTTCCCATTGTCGGTCACCATGGTTCAGTTTTTGAGTTGCCGCGGAGAAAGACAGGATTCGATTTCTTGATGAAGGACATGGAACAGTTCCTCCCCTGTGTGACTCTGTTCACCCAGGCAAATGAGGTGTAGAACAGCTTGACACCGCCGTGCCCTGCACATGTGGTATGCTGGAGGAGCACTGTGAATTGTCCCTGCAGTGGAGGCTGAGGACAAGGTGGAAGATGAGGAGGTAGAGGCGGACATAGTCGCAGGACCAACGACGGGATAACATGGAGGCGGAAGCCACGTTACCTAGCCAAGTTGCTGGTGTGGCTGTGCAGGAACCACATTTACCCAGTGGGCCGTAAAGGACATATATTGTCCTTGACCATAGTTACAGCTACAGACCAATTTTCCCAAAAAAGGCTGTATCACAAACAAATTTCACCACTGAATGGCTAACTGACATAATTCAGTTCATACAGAAGAAAGTCTACAATCACCCATCAAATTTCCCGTATTCTTTTTTCTTTTAATACACCCCCCCACAAAAAAATATAACAATCACAATTCACCGCAGAAAGGCTAATAGGACGTATATATCTATCCTATTAATACACCCTGTAAATGGCTGTAGTACAATGGAACTTCACCGCTGAAAGGAAATTTTTTTTTGCCACTAATACACACCAAAAAGGGCTGTCATTTTCTCACTTCAACACACAATTGCTAATAAGCCCTTTTTCTTTTCCCCAACTAATACACACCAAAAAGGGCTTTAGAACATATAATTGCACCACTGAACGGCAAATATATTTTTCTTTTGCTACTAATACATGACAAAAAGGGCTTTAGAACATATACCTGCAACGCTGAATGGCAAATAGGCCCTTATTTTTTTCCACTTATACACTCCACAAAATGCTTTAGAACATATAACTACACCGCTGAACGGCAAATATATTTTTCTTTTTTTCCACTTATACACTCCACAAAAGGCTTTAGAACATATAACTGCACCGCTGAACGGCAAATATATTTTTCTTTTTTTCCACTTATACACTCCACAAAAGGCTTTAGAACATATAATTGCACCGCTGAACGGCAAATATATTTTTCTTTTTTTCCACTTATACACTCCTCAAAAGGCTTTAGAACATATAACTGCACCGCTGAACGGCAAATATATTTTTCTTTTGCCACTAATATAGAGATGTCGCGAACATAAAATTTTCAGTTCGCGAACGGCGAACGCGAATTTCCGCAAATGTTCGCGAACGGGCGAACCGGGCGAACAACCATAGACTTCAATAGGCAGGCGAATTTTAAAACCCACAGGGACTCTTTCTGACCACAATAGTGATGGAAAAGTTGTTTCAAGGGGACTAACACCTGGACTGTGGCATGCCGGAGGGGGATCCATGGCAAAACTCCCATGGAAAATTACGTAGTTGACGCAGAGTCAGGTTTTAATCCATAAAGGGCATAAATCACCTCACCTAACATTCCTAAATTGTTTGGAATAATGTGCTTTAAAACATCAGGTATGATGTTGTATCGATCAGGTAGTGTAAGGGTTACACCCGCTTCACAGTGGCAGACCAAACTCCCCATTTAACGCACCGCAAACAACCGCAAACAGTCCATTTGCACAACCGCAAATTCGCCATTTGCACAAGGTTGGATACCAAGCTAGCCATGTCCCGTTCCTTGTCCTCACTGACGTCATTGAAGGTCTCTTCCTCCACCCAGCCACGTACAACACCAAGGGTCCCCGAAAGGTGACAACAAGCCCCCTGAGACGCCTGCTGTGGTTGGTCTTCCTTCTCCTCAAAGCCACATTCCTCCTCTGACTCCTCTTCCTCAGACTCCTCTTCCAGCGTTGCCTCAGGTCCAGCAAGCGATGCTGATTCTGTGGTGATGGTGACCACAACTCTTCCTATTCCTCTTCACGCTCATCTACGGCCTGATCCAGCACTTTTCTCAGGGCACGCTCCAGGAAGAAAACAAATAGGATTATGTCGCTGATGGTGCCTTCGGTGCGACTGACTAAGTTTTTCACCTCCTCAAAAGGACAAATGAGCCTACAGGCATTGCGCATGAGCGTCAAGTAACGTGGCAAAAAAATACCCAGCTCCGCAGAGGCTGTCCTAGCACCCCGGTCATACAAATACTCGTTGACGGCTTTTTCTTGTTGGAGCAGGCGGTTGAACATTAGGAGTGTTGAATTCCAACGTGTCGGGCTGTCGCAAATCAAGTGCCTCACTGGCATGTTGTTTCGCCGCTGAATATCTGAAAAGTGCGCCATGGGCGTGTAGGAACACGTGAAATGGCCACACACCTTCCTGGCCTGCTTGAGGACGTCCTGTAAGCCTGGGTACTTATGCACAAAGCGTTGTACGATCAGATTCAACACATGTGCCATGCACGGCACATGTGTCAACCTGCCCAAATTCAATGCCGCCAACAAATTGCTTCCGTTGTCAAACACCACTTTGCCGATCTCCAGTTGGTGCGGAGTCAGCTGATCACTGATCCACCTGTGCGTTCAGGGCGGACTGGAGTGCTGGTCCGGTGTGACTCTCTGCTTTCAGGCAAGTCAACCCCAAGACGGCGTGACACTGTCGTATCCGGGATGTGGAATAGCCCCTGGGGAGCTGGGGGGGTGCAGTTGATGTGGAGCAAGACGCAGCAGCAGAAGAGGACTCAGCCGAGGAGGTTAGCGAAGAGGATGGAGTAGGAGGAGTAGAGGAGGTGGCAGCAGGCCTGCCTGCAAGTTGTGGCGGTGTCACTAACTCCTCTGCAGAGCCAGATTCCATGCTTGGCAGCCGTCAGCAGGATTACCCAATGCGCAGTGTACGTGATATACCTGCCCTGACCATGCTTTGCAGACCAGGTATCAGTGGTCAGATGGACCCTTGCCCCAACACTGTGTGCCAGACATGCCATGACTTCCTTTTCCACAATAGAGTACAGGTTGGGGATTGCCTTTTGTGAAAAAAAAATTCGGCCGGGTACCATCCAATGCGGTGTCCCAATAACTAAAATTTTTTTGAAGGCCTCAGACTCCACCAGCTTGTATGGTAAAAGCTGGCGGGCTAAGAGTTCCGACAAGCCAGCTGTCAGACGCCGGGCAAGGGGGTGACTCTGTGACATTGGCTTCTTACGCTCAAACATTTCCTTGACAGACACCTGACTGTGGGCAGATGAGCAGGAACTGCTGAAGGTAAGAGGCGGAGTGGCAGGTGGTTGAGAGGGGGCAAGGAGGACAGCAGTGGTTGACGTGGCTGAAGATGCTGGACCAGGAAGAGGATGGTGGCTTTGAGTTTGTGTGCTGCTTGTACTCATCATGTGTTGATCCCATATGTGTTTGTGATGTGAGATCATGTGCCTTCGCAAAGCAGTTTCTTTTGGCACAGGTTGCAAATGGCATCGCTGTTTTTAGAGGCAGACACACAAAAAAAATGCCACACTGCTAAGCTTTGCAATGACGGCATTCTGGTGGTGGCAACAGCATGCGTTGATTGGCGTGTTGTCTGGCTGACTCCGGGTGCCGATTCATGCTGTCTGACTGTGCCACTAGCTCCTTGCGACGACCTCCCCCTGCTTCCAACTCGTCTCCTCCTCCTCTCTGTCTCCCCATCTGAACTTTCCCCCTGTTCTTCTTCTCTTCGAGCGGGCACCCACGTGACATCCACAGACACATCGTCATCATCAACCGCTTCACTTGTATCTGACAACTCAGCAAAGGAAGCAGCAGCGGGTACAACATCATCATCATCACACCGTACGTCCATGTGTGTAATGGTGCCTGACTGAGACATATCCCTGTTATCTACATCCTCTGGCAATAATGGTTGCGCATCACTCATTTCTTCAAACTGATATGTAAATAACTACTCTGACAGATCAAGTGAAGCGGCTGTGGTGCTAGTGTTGGTGGTGGCGGCAGGCGGGCGAGTGGTAAATTGAGAGGTGCCCGAAGCTGAGCTGGAGGAGGATGGTGCATCAAGGTTCCAAGCGGAAGCTGTAGAAGATTGGGTGTCCTGTGTTAGCCAGTCAACTATGTCCTCAGAACTTTTTGAGTTCAGGGTACGTGGCCTCTGAACACTGGGCATTATTCTAGGGCCAACGGAAATCACAGCACCACGACCACGACGGTGGTGGGCAGTGGGCACAGTACACTCTGTGGGCCTGACACACACTGACAGGCAACTGCAATTATATTACAGAGAAAAAAACTTTTTACTGTTTTAAATGCAAGCTACTGTGCCACCAGATATGAGTGGTGGGCACTGGCAGTAGTGGGCACAGTACACGCTGTGGGCCTGACACACGCTGGCAGGCAACTGCAATTATATTACAGAGATTTTTTTTTTTACTGTTTTAAATGCAAGCTACTGTGACACCAGATATGAGTGGTGGGCACTGGCAGAAGTGGGCACAGTACACGCTTGATAGGCGGTGGGAGGGTCTGGGAGGGAGGGTTTGCTGCTGATTGGATGGAATGTGTCTGCTGACTGTGAGGTACAGGGTCAAAGTTTGCTCAATGATGATGTATAGGGGGCGGACCAAACATCGCATATGCTCGCCCGCCGCGGCGAACGTGAACAAGCGATGTTCGCCGGGAACTGTTCGCCGGCGAATAGTTCGGGACATCTCTACACTAATACACGACAAAAAGGGCTTTAGAACATATAACTGCACTGAGGACTGAGCAATTTTCATTTTTGCATTTTCTTTTATTACTTCCTGTATTTCCAAAGCCATTATTGTTTTTATTTTATGTTCACACAGCTGTATAAAGGCTAGTGTTTTGTGGGACAAGTTGTACTTTTTAATGGCATCGTCATACTGTATATTGCATACGATGTAATGAGAAGCTGGAAAAAATTTCAAATTAGTTGGAACTGGAAAAAAAAGTTCCACCATAGTTTTAATATATTTTTTTTTTTACAGGGCTCTTTCTGCAGTAAAACTGACCTGTTACCTTCATTTTATACCACATTTCAATATTTTTTCTTGAGTATTTAATATTGGAACTGTGTGATTGCTCTTTTTTTGTGGGACAATTTGTAGTTAACCACTTAAGGACCACAGGTTTATACCCCCCTAAAGACCAGGCCCTTTTTTACAAATCGGCACTACACTACTTTCACCGTTTATTGCTCGGTCATGCAACTTACCACCCAAATGAATTTTACCTCCTTTTCTTCTCACTAATAGAGCTTTCATTTGGTGGTATTTCATTGCTGCTGACATTTTTACTTTTTTTGTTATTAATCGAAATTTAACGATTTTTTTGCAAAAAAATGACATTTTTCACTTTCAGTTGTAAAATTTTGCAAAAAAAACGAGATCCATATAGAAATTTTGCTCTAAATTTATAGTTCTACATGTCTTTGATAAAAAAAAAATGTTTGGGTAAAAAAAAAATGGTTTGGGTAAAAGTTATAGCGTTTACAAACTATGGTACAAAAATGTGAATTTCCGCTTTTTGAAGCAGCTCTGACTTTCTGAGCACCTGTCATGTTTCCTGAGGTTCTACAATGGCCAGACAGTACAAACACCCCACAAATGACCCCATTTCGGAAAGTACACACCCTAAGGTATTCGCTGATGGGCATAGTGAGTTCATAGAACTTTTTATTTTTTGTCACAAGTTAGCGGAAAATGATGATTTTTTTTATTTTATTTTTTTTCTTACAAAGTCTCATATTCCACTAACTTGTGACAAAAAATAAAAACTTCTATGAACTCACTATGCCCATCACGAAATACCTTGGGGTCTCTTCTTTCCAAAATGGGGTCACTTGTGGGGTAGTTATACTGCCCTGGCATTCTAGGGGCCCAAATGTGTGGTAAGGAGTTTGAAATCAAATTCTGTAAAAAATGACCTGTGAAATCCGAAAGGTGCTCTTTGGAATATGGGCCCCTTTGCCCACCTAGGCTGCAAAAAAGTGTCACACATCTGGTATCTCTGTATTCAGGAGAAGTTGAGGAATGTGTTTTGGGGTGTCTTTTTACATATACCCATGCTGGGTGGGATAAATATCTTGGTCAAATGCCAACTTTGTATAAAAAAATGGGAAAAGTTGTCTTTTGCCAAGATATTTCTCTCACCCTGCATGGGTATATGTAAAATGACACCCCAAAACACATTCCCCACCTTCTCCTGAGTACGGCAATACCAGATGTGTGACACTTTTTTGCAGCCTAGGTGGGCAAAGGGGCCCATATTCCAAAGAGCACCTTTCGGATTTCACAGGTCATTTTTTACAGAATTTGATTTCAAACTCCTTACCACACATTTGGGCCCCTAGAATGCCAGGGCAGTATAACAACCCCACAAGTGACCCCATTTTGGAAAGAAGAGACCCCAAGGTATTCGCTGATGGGCATAGTGAGTTCATGGAAGTTTTTATTTTTTGTCACAAGTTAGTGGAATATGAGACTTTGTATGAAAAAAAAAAAAAAAAAAAAAGCTGCATTTTCCACTAACTTGTGACAAAAAATAAAAAATTCTAGGAACTCGCCATGCCCCTCACGGAATACCTTGGGGTGTCTTCTTTCCAAAATGGGGTCACTTGTTGGGTAGTTATACTGCCCTGGCATTTTCCAGGGGCCCTAATGTGTGGTAAGTATGTAAATGACCTGTGAAATCCTAAAGGTGCTCTTTGGAATGTGGGCCCCTTTGCCCACCTAGGCTGCAAAAAAGTGTCACACATGTGGTATCGCCGTATTCAGGAGAAGTTGGGGAATGTGTTTTGGGGTGTCATTTTACATATACCCATGCTGGGTGAGAGAAATATCTTGGCAAAAGACAACTTTTCCCATTTTTTTATACAAAGTTGGCATTTGACCAAGATATTTCTCTCACCCAGCATGGGTATATGTAAAATGACACCCCAAAACACATTCCCCAACTTCTCCTGAGTACGGCGATACCAGATGTGTGACACTTTTTTGCAGCCTAGATGCGCAAAGGTGCCCAAATTCCTTTTAGGAGGGCATTTTTAGACATTTGGATACCAGACTTCTTCTCACGCTTTGGGGCCCCTAGAATGCCAGGGCAGTATAAATACCCCACATGTGACCCCATTTTGGAAAGAAGACACCCCAAGGTATTCAATGAGGGGCATGGCGAGTTCATAGAAATTTATTTTTTTTGGCACAAGTTAGCGGAAATTGATATTTTTTATTTTTTTCTCACAAAGTCTCCCGTTCCGCTAACTTGGGACAAAAATTTCAATCTTTCATGGACTCAATATGCCCCTCACGGAATACCTGGGGGTGTCTTCTTTCCGAAATGGGGTCACATGTGGGGTATTTATACTGCCCTGGCATTCTAGGGGCCCTAAAGCGTGAGAAGAAGTCTGGAATATAAATGTCTAAAAAATTTTACGCATTTGGTTTCCGTGAGGGGTATGGTGAGTTCATGTGAGATTTTATTTTTTGACACAAGTTAGTGGAATATGAGACTTTGTAAGAAAAAAATAATAATAATTCCGCTAACTTGGGCCAAAAAAATGTCTGAATGGAGCCTTACAGGGGGGTGATCAATGACAGGGGGGTGATCAATGACAGGGGGGTGATCAGGGAGTCTATATGGGGTGATCACCACAGTCATTGATCACGCCCGTGTAAGGCTTCATTCAGACGTCCGTATGCGTTTTGCGGATCCGATCCATCTATCAGTGCATCCGTAAAAATCATGCGGACATCTGAATGGAGCTTTACAGGGGGGTAATCAATGACAGGGGGGTGATCAGGGAGTCTATATGGGGTGATCACCACAGTCATTGATCACGCGCCTGTAAGGCTTCATTCAGACGTCCGGATGCGTTTTGCGGATCCGATCCATCTATCAGTGGATCCGTAAAAATCATGCGGACGTCTGAATGGAGCTTTACAGGGGGGTAATCAATGACAGGGGGGTAATCAATGACAGGGGGGTGATCAGGGAGTCTATATGGGGTGATCACCACAGTCATTGATCACGCCCCTGTAAGGCTTCATTCAGACGTCCGGATGCGTTTTGCGGATCGGATCCATCTATCAGTGCATCCGTAAAAATCATGCGGACATCTGAATGGAGCTTTACAGGGGGGTGATCAGGGAGTCTATATGGGGTGATCACCACAGTCATTGATCACGCGCCTGTAAGGCTTCATTCAGACGTCCGGATGCGTTTTGCGGATCCGGTCCATCTATCAGTGGATCCGTAAAAATCATGCGGACGTCTGAATGGAGCTTTACAGGGGGGTAATCAATGACAGGGGTGTAATCAATGACAGGGGGGTGATCAGGGAGTCTATATGGGGTGATCACCACAGTCATTGATCACGCCCCTGTAAGGCTTCATTCAGACGTCCGGATGCGTTTTGCGGATCCGATCCATCTATCAGTGCATCCGTAAAAATCATGCGGACATCTGAATGGAGCTTTACAGGGGGGTGATCAGGGAGTCTATATGGGGTGATCACCACAGTCATTGATCATGCCCCTGTAAGGCTTCATTCAGACGTCCGGATGCGTTTTGCGGATCGGATCCATCTATCAGTGCATCCGTAAAAATCATGCGGACGTCTGAATGGAGCTTTACAGGGGGGTAATCAATGACAGGGGTGTAATCAATGACAGGGGGGTGATCAGGGAGTCTATATGGGGTGATCACCACAGTCATTGATCACGCCCCTGTAAGGCTTCATTCAGACGTCCGGATGCGTTTTGCGGATCCGATCCATCTATCAGTGGATCCGTAAAAATCATGCGGACGTCTGAATGGAGCTTTACAGGGGGGTAATCAATGACAGGGGGGTAATCAATGACAGGGGGGTGATCAGGGAGTCTATATGGGGTGATCAGGGGCTAATAAGGGGTTAATAAGTGACGGGGGGGGGTGTAGTGTAGTGTAGTGGTGCTTGGTGCTACTTTACTGAGCTACCTGTGTCCTCTGGTGGTCGATCCAAACAAAGGGGACCACCAGAGGACCAGGTAGCAGGTATATTAGACGCTGTTATCAAAACAGCGTCTAATATACCTGTTAGGGGTTAAAAAAAAAAACATCTCCAGCCTGCCAGCGAACGATCGCCGCTGGCAGGCTGGAGATCAACTCTCTTACCTTCCGTTCCTGTGTGCGCGCGTTCACAGGAAATCTCGGCCATCGCGAGATGACGCCTATTGGCGTTAGTGTGATCTGGGAGCGCCGCAGAAATGACGCCTTTCGGCGTTAGCGTGACGGTAAGTGGTTAAATCAATTGAAGTTGGATGACTTTTTGATCACTTTTTATTAATTTTATTTCTGGTAGGTGAAGCGATTAAAAAGGCATATCGGCCATTTTGATAATTTTTTTTCCTGTTACAGTGTTCACTGTACAGACTAAATATATTTTAATGGCATGGACATTTTGGGACATGACAGTGGCAATGATCATTATAATTTTATTGTACATAAAGGTTCGGACTGCGCGTATCATAAATATTCGGTATAAAACAGATTCTTTTTTCTTCCTCCCTTCAAAAAGTAACCAAGGTCTGCAGATCTCCTACTGATGGCTATCCTGCAACTTACAAAGAAAAACAATAGGGTAGATCCGTAGGTTTAAACTGCCCCGTTGTTGCACAGATTGTACTTACACGGCACTCCACCAATATCAAGCGTATCACAGATATCCTCTGTAAACTGGTTGGTTCTCCGCGGGGAAGATGCGCGCTCACACGCTGTTAAACAGGGCTCAACCACAGATTTAGTGACAGCATGCACCTGGTGAGTCTACTGGAATTCCCAACTTCTATGGTTCAAGATTTTCTATGGCTACAAGTTGCTCCTACCATAGTGAAGCTCCGATAACTCTTTTAAAAAGTTTATTAGTACATACTTACAAACATGCACTTTAAAATCACATTTAAAATCACATTTAAAATCCCAGCGTCTTTTTCCTTGCCGAACCTTTATGTACATTCCTTAACAGTGTAATCTACCCCACAACACTTCTCGGACCTGCAGCAGTTTCTTGCGGACTGGTGATTTAGTATATCCATTATAATTTTATTGTTTATTATTAATGTTTTTAGTTTTTAATAGTCTCTAGGGGATTTGATCTTGCAATAGTCTGTTTTCAAGGTCTTTATTAAAAATATTTAGCCATTCTGTCACAAAGGACTGCTAGTCTTGGTGTGTGAATCCTAATTTCACTATCACTTTGTGCTGGTCATCTAATAAACCATATCTCTAAGTTACTAAATGGTCATAAAACCTTTTTTAAGCCACATTCTTATCCGTAAGGTAAGTATTGAACTGCAATGAGTGCTTAGGAGGTCAGAGATAAGGATCCATCAGCTTAGTTGCCTGACAAACCGAATAAAAACAGACAACATGCTACTAGAGATTCTTAAAGCTGCACAAAGAAAAGGGCTCAACATTTTTGACCAAAGTCCAATTAAAAAAAAAGATTTTTAGCTCAAAATAAGTACAATGCAATAATAAAAATAAATTCCCAATAAAGTGTATATAGCCTTTAAGGCCAGTAGTAATATTTTTGCTTTTACTCACTCCATTCCCAGGTGGAAGCTATCACCTGGTTATAATATTTCCATTTACCTTAGTCTATGAGCTCCTCTGCACCAGTCACAGCCATTGACATTGGAGGTGAAAACAAGCCTGGCATTTACTGGCTGAGACTTGTGGAGATTTCTAGGCCCTGAGCAGCTATTTTTATGACTGTCCTTACTCTCTGACTTTATTGCAGGGGCAGAAAGTGCAGAGGCAGCGAAGCACAGGAAGGTCAGATGACAGTGTCAGTGTGCCAGCCAGTGTCAGTGTATCAAGATGGTGTAAAGTAGAACTGGCTTAGTTGCCCATAGCAACCAATCAGATTCCACCTTTCATTTTTCACAGCTCCTTGGGAAAATGAAAGGAGGAATCTGATTGGTTGCTATGGGCAACTAAGCCAGTTCTACTTTACACTAATTTGATAATTGACCCCATATGTTTTTTATAGCCTCCTTACATCAACAAACATTAACCCCTTATGGACCGATGACGTAGATGTACGTCCTATCTGGCCGTGACTTAAGGACCAGTGACGTACATGTACGTTATGCTGATCTGGCAGGTGCAGGAGCGCATTAACTCTTTCATTGCCACGGTTAGCGGTGAATGCGGCACATGCGGTATCCTGCCGGGTACGGGGTGGACATCGGGTCCCCGCGCTGCTGTGACGGGGACCTGATGGCAGAGAAGGCAGCCTGATGCCTTCCTTAGGCATCGTGGCTGCCTTCCGTGACAGCCTGTGAGATCCACGGGCAGGAAGCTGTAAGTGTATTGCACTGCAGCCAATGCATCACAATACATAAGTATTGTACTGCATTGTAAAGGGGATCAGATCCCAAAAAGTTGAAGTCCCAGAGTGGGACAAAAATATAAAGTGAAAAAAGAAGTTAAAAAATAAAGTTTTACAAAAAAAAGCGTCCTTTTCCCAAAATAAAGTTAAAAAAAAATTGTAAAAAGTAGGGAAAAAAGAAAAGTAGACATATTAGATATCACCGCATCCGTATTGACCGGCTCTATGAAAATATCACATGACCTAACCCCTCAGGTGGGAGGGGTAGTGTTTGCTGTTGTATTTTAGACAGGGAACAGCAGAGTGCACCAATTGGAATTGATAGGGAAAGTTTAGATGGATAGAGTGTTGTGTGTGTAGTGAACTGTGTATGTGATCAATCTTGAAATCACAATTCACATAGCATATATGAACGAGCAGAGTGTACAATCAGTGCGCAAGTAATAGCACACTTAGCGGTGAATACCGCAGTAGCATTATACTGTGAGTCTCTCACCCCCATAGCACAACGTGTCATACATTGCAAGTCTAAACAGGCTGCAAATGTCAATACATTAAAAGGCTACATGTGGGGGAGTTGATATCACATGATAATAATACACTGTTCGTCCCTTGAAAACAACATAGTGTTGTAAAATAAAGCACTGAATGGACTATTGTTATACTAACATAGTAGTGGATTACAAATGTGTAGGTGATAGTACATCAAACGATCAATATCGCAGTTGAATCACACTGCTAATAACCACCCTCATAATAACCACCCCTAGAACATATTGTTGCTGTTACCAGCAACACATTACACTATACACCGCGATACCATATAGTGTGCAAAAGTGAATATACAAAAAGGTTATATATGGAGGTGTTGATATTATAATAATAAAAAAAACTATACACCACTCCGTTTTCAACAAGCAGTATTTATTATCAAACACAGTGTTACAACAAAAAGCACATATATTAGTGCTGCCATATACTGGTGTTAAAACTGATACCCTCTGCTTAGTCCTGATAGCTTTAATTATACAGATTTTTTCTATTCTATAGTAGCAGTTTTAAGTGAATATAATAAAAGATGTAGTTTTAGATACATATAGTTAGGACCGCTAAAGGGATTTCTTGGTCAGAGGACCGTTTTGTTTGTTGCCAACCCCTCAGGTGAACACCGTAAAAAAAAAAAAAAAACTGTGCTAAAAAAAAAACATTTTTGTCACCTTACATCACTAAAAGTGCAACACCAAGCGATCAAGGTGTATGCCCCCCAAAATAGTACCAATCTAACCATCAACTCATCCCACAAAAAATTAGCCCCTACCTAAAATAATCGCCCAAAAAATAAAAAGAACTATGGCTCTCAGGTTATGGAGACACTAAAACATGATTGTGTTTGTATCAAAAATGCTTTTATTGTGTTAACTGTAAAAAAAAATTTTTTTTAAAGTAGACATATTAGGTATCGCCGGATCCGTAACAACCTGCTCTATAAAAATACTACATGATCTCACCCCTCAGGTGAACACTGTAAAAAAATTAAAACGGTGTCAAAAAAGCCATTTTTTGTAACCTTACATCACAAAAAGTGTAATAGCAAGCGATCAAAAACACATATGCACCATAAAATAGTGCCAATCAAACCGTCATCTTATCCCGCAAAAATTATACCCTACCTAAGACAATCGCCCACAAAATATAAAAACTATGGCTCTCAGACTTTGGAGACACTATGGCCCCTTTCACACAGGCGAGAATTCCGTGCGGGTGCAATGCATGAGGTGAACGCATTGCACCCGCACTGTATCCGGAACAATTCACTCCAATGGGGCTGTGCACATAAGTGGTGATTTTCACGCATTACTTGTGCGTTGCGTGAAAATTGCAGCATGCTCTATATTGTGTATTTTTCACGCAATGCAGGCCCCATAGAAGTGAATGGGGCTGCATGAAAATCGCAAGCATCCGCAAGCAAGTGCGGATGTAGTGCGATTTTCACGCATGGTTGCTAGGTGACGATCTTTTCCTTCTGTGCCCTGCCGTGTGCCCGTACAGCAGTTTACAGCCACATCTGGGGTGTTTCTGTAAACTACAGAATCAGGGTAATAAATATTCTGTTTTATTTGGCTGTTAACCCTTGCTTTGTTACTGGAACAAATGGATTAAAATGGAAAATCTGCCAAAAAAGTGAAATTCTGAAATTCCATCTACATTTTCCTTTAATTCTTGTGGAACACCTAAAGGGTTACCAAAGTTTGTAAAAATCAGTTTTGAATACCTTGAGTGGTGTATTTTCCAAAATGGGGCCATTTATGGGTGATTTCTATTATGTAATATTCAGAAAAATTTCAAGATTTGTTTCTAAACTTCTAAGCCTTCGAACGTCCCAAAAAAAGAAAATGTAATTTACAAAATGATCCAAACATGAAGTAGACATATGGCAAATGTAAAGTAATAACTATTTTAGGCAGTATCACTATCTGTTTTAAAAGCAGAGAAATTTAAATTTAGAAAATTTCTAATTTTTCCCAATTTTTGGTAAATTTGGCATTTTTTTATAAATAAAAATGAAATATTTTGACTCAAATTTGCCACTGTCATGAAGTACAATATGTGACGAGTAAACAATCTCAGAATGGCTTGGATAAGTAAAAGCATTTTAAAGTTATAACCACATAAAGTGACATACTGTATGTCAGATTTGCAAAAAATTGCCTCGTCCGTAAGGTGAAAAATGGCTGAGGGTCCTGAAGGGGTTAAAAGAATAACATTGGTCAGAATTTGGGGATACCAAGCTTGAAGTTGAGACTTCAAAATGTTTCAAAAAAGTTAGTATAGTTGTTCAATATCAAATAAACTGAATATATCTGCCTAATAATTGATTTGGTATTATGCATTTGTGGTATTTGGTACACATGATAATTGATACAAGGATCTACTTGTTTTATAGAATAAATCCACACTTGCAGCTGAGCCAAATTTAAGTAAAGACAAATTCAAGTGAACAAAGCTGAGCTGTAATACCAGGCACCACAAATGATTAGAGTCTTTCTTGAAAGAAAACAGCCCATACATATATTGTGTATAAATTAACTTATTTTTCAAATAATTACAGTATTTTTTGCTCCATAAGATGCATTTTGTCACTTCTTGGCAGAGCATCTTATAATGCGAATACTATTGAGCGCTTCCATTATGGAAGTGTTCATATCATTAGTACACAGTAGGACCAGGGAGCAGTGAATATAGCGCTTTTGGTGCTGGCTTCACCCACTGCTCCCTGGTTTTCTATGAACACTGGGCTGATTTCTGACAGTATACAGCGTGAGGCCATAGTGTGCTAGATCTCCAGAGTGGCAGCTCCATCCGGTGCAGGACAGGTAAGTTCTTTTATTTATTTTATATCTGAGGTCTGATGAAGATTGGGGGTCTTATTTGGGGGTCTGATCCGAGATATGATGGGAATTGGGGGTCAGAAAAAAATGGGGGTCTGATCTGAGGTCTCATGAAGATTGGGGGTTTGATGGGAGGATCTGACCTGAGGTCCAATAATTGGGGTTCTGACGAAGAGGGGTCTGATCTGAGGTCCGAGAATTGGGGTTCTGACAAAGATTGGGGGTCTAATCTGAGCTATAATGAAGACGATGAAGATGTGATGTGGATTAGGGGTCTGATTTGTTGGTCTGATTAAGAATGGGGGTCTGATCCAAGGTCCAATGAATATTGGGGATCTTATTTAAGGTCTATTGAAGATTGAAGGCCTTATCTGAAGTCTGACAAAAAATATTTTTTTCTTATTTTCTTCTAAAACCTAGGTGTGTCTTATAGTTAGCTGTGTCTTATAGAGCACAAAATATTGTAGCCATGTTGATTCTAGCCATGTTCTTTAAAGCTCCAAAAAATTCTTTGTTCCTTAAAGTGTACACAAATGGGTTCAACATTGGAACGACAGCCACATAGAGCAAAGAGATAATCCCGTCCTGTGTTTTAGAATCAACAGACTTTGGTTTAATATACAAGAAAAGGATTGGTCCATAAAATAATATTACTGTGGTGAGGTGAGATGTGCAGCTGGAGAAAGCTTTGAAACGTCCCTCAGTAGAACGAATCTTCAGTATGCTGGATATAATAAAAACGTAAGAGGTAACAATAAGGGAGAAAGGTACAAACCCAAATAATATATCCTCAATTATCACAAGGATTTTTCTGCTTCTAGTGTCACTTGTGGTGACTGCATATAAAGCATTCAGGTCACAGAAGAAGTGGTCAATTGTGATGGAAGAACAAAATGATAAAGTGGATACAAGCGATGAATGCATTAGTGCGTTCATAAATGATATCATCCAGGTGAAAGCTGCCATTAACACATATGTTCTCCTATTCATGATCATAGAATAGTTCAAGGGAATACAAATGGCTACATAGCGGTCATAAGACATGGAAGTCAGAATTAAGATATCACAGAAGGCAGTTGTTATAAAAAAGAACACCTGGGTAATGCAGGCGGGAAGAGTAACTCGGTTGTCTTTTGTTGCAATGATAGACATAAGTTTTGGTAGAGTGCTAGATACATAGATGACATCTGCCATGGAAAGATTACTCAGGAAGAAATACATTGGTGTATGTAACTGGGGCAACAAGCAGATAACTATAAAGATTACAAAGTTTCCTGTTACAGTTATCAGATAAATCAGTAAAACATTAACATAAATTAAAAATTGTCCCAATTCAGATGTAGAAAAAGCTGAAATTCGGAGATAAGTTGTTGTATTATTTGGACACTCATTCATCTTGATGGAAGAAAACAACTAATGGGTATTCTCGTCTGTAACAAATAATATATGGGAAAATTGTATTAACACAAAGTTTAATAAACTTTAACGACTTTGCGCTCTATGACATACTAATATAGCACAGAGTGCAGTGAGAGAACACTTTGTGCCGTAATACTACATCACAGTGATGGTTCAGGCTCAGGAGCTAACTTTATTGATCTTACCATATCCATAATAACCCTATCAATTAAATCATCCCATTATTTAACCTGCACATCGAAAACCAAAAAATGTTTGCCACCTCACCTGCCAAATAAAATGGAATAAAACATTTTCAAAAGGTCACACTTATCTCAAAATGGTATTAATACAAACTACAGCTTGTCCCATTAAAATGAGATCTCCATAGAATACAAAAAAAAACATGGGTGGCAGAATATCCTCGTCCCGCATATAAAGGTTATGTTAACAGAAAAATAAACGTCATGAAAAAAAAAAAATAATAATTCTGGAACCTTAGGTGCCAAACTAACCCTTATGGGGTTAAAATTGTATTTATAGTATTTACATGTTGAATATAAATTTTACCTCAAACTGTTCGCATTTTTAACATTTATACTTTTTATTTATCTGCAAATTTAATTGGACTAAACTAGGGCTTCTGGAAAAAAACTACTTGTGTGAATACAACTTACTCATACTTACATTATTCATGTAGTACTACATCGTACATGAGGATATTGTAGAAAAGGTAATTACCACATCATTAGGCTTGGTAGAAAAAAAAACTAATATCATAGCATAATAGCTAAAAACTAGTCCTTTAACAAAGACCCATCCTAAATGTATATGACTTCTCACCATTTCTAGCACTCGTGCTCTTCTTAACCCCATAAGGACCCATGACGTATATGTACGTCATATCTGGCCGTGACTTAAGGACCAGTGACGTACATGTACCTCAAGCTGATCGGGCGGGTGCAGAAGATGTGCCTGCCCGATCAACAGCACGGACCCAGCAGTCCCTGACAGGCGAGTCCCTGCTGCATACGCCGGTATCAGTGTGTGCAGGGTGGCCATCGGGTCCCCGCGCTGCTGTGACAGGGACCCGATGGCAGGGAAGGCAGCCCGATGCCTTCCTTAGGAATCGTGGCTGCCTTCCGTGACAGCCTGTGAGATCCAGCCCCCTGGATCTCACAGGCAGGAAGCTGTAAGTGTATTACACTTACAGAAAATGCATTACAACACAGAAGTATTGTATTGCATTGTAAAGTGGATCAGACCCCCAAAAGTTGAAGTCCCAGAGTGGGAGAAAAAATTAAGTGAAAAAAGAAGCGAAAAAAAAAGGTTTCAAGTAAAAAAAAAGTGTCCATTTCCCAAAATAAAGTTAAAAAAAATTGTAAAAAATAGGAAAAAAATGAAAAGTAGACATATTAGGTATTACCGCGTCCGTATCAGCTGACTCTATAAAATATCACATGACCTAACCCCTCAGGTGAACATCGTCAACAAAATTAAAAACTGTGCTATAAAAACATGTTTTTGTCACCTTACATCACTAAAAGTGCAACACCAAGCGATCAAAAAGGTGTATGCCCCCCAAAATAGTACCAATTTAACCATCACCTCATCTGGCAAAAAATACGGTCCTACCTAAGACAATCGCCGAAAAAAATTTAAAACTATGGCACTCAGACTATAAAGACACTGAAACATGATTTTTTTTGTTTCACAAATGCTTTTATTGTGTAAAAAAAAAATGAAAAGTAGAGATATTAAGTATCGCCGCATCTGTAACAACCTGCTCTATAAAAATACCACATGACCTAACCCCTCAGGTGAACACTGTAAAAAAGAAAAAATAATAACGGTATCAACAAAGTCATTTTTTGTAATAGCAAGCGATCAAAATGGCATATGCACCCCAAAATAGTATGAATCAAACCGTCATCTCATCCCACAAAATGATACCCTACCTAAGAAAATCACCCCAAAAAAAAAAATCGATGATTCAGACTTTGGGGACACTAAGACATGATTTTTTTTGTTTCAAAAATGATATTAGTGTAAAACTTGAATAAATAAAAAAAAAGTATACATATTAGGTATTTCTACATCCGTAATGACCTGTTCTATAAAAATATCACATGACCAAACCCTTTAGATTAACACCCTAAAGAGATAAAGTAAAAACCGTGTCAAAAAGCAATTTTTTATCACCTTACATCACAAATAGCAAGCGATCAAAAAGTGGTACGCACCCCAAAATCATACCAATCAAACCGTCATCTCATCCTGCAAAAGTTAGACCCTACCTAAGACATTCACCCAAAAATTTAAAAACTATGTCTCTCAGACTATGGACGCACTGAAACGTGATTTTTTTTTGTTTAAAAAATGCTGTTATTGTGTAAAACTTAAATAAATAAATAAATAAATAAATATACATATTAGGTATTGCCGCATTCGTAAGAACTTTCTGTATGAAAATATCATATGAACTAACCCCACAGGTGAACACCGTAAAAAATATAAAACAAAAACGGTGTAAAAAAAGCTATTTTTTTTATCACCTCACATCACAGAAAGTGTAATTCCAAGCGATCAAAAAGTCATACGCACCCCAAAACCATTCCTGTACCAATAAAACCGTCATCTCACCCTGCAAAAAATTAGACCCTACCTAAGACAATCGCATAAAAGATAAAAAAAACTATGGCTCAATATGATATTTTTTGTTTCAAAAATGCTGTTATTGTGTAAAAGTTAAATAAAATAAAAAAATGAAAAAAATAAACTATACATATTAGCTATCAAACCATCATTTCATACCGAAAAAAATTAGCCCCTACCGTATAAACAGTGGACTGTTTAGGATATCCATACTATTCCCCAAAGAGGCCCCCCCCCCCTTTTAAGAGTGTGGTCCAAAATAGCAGGTTATGGCAGGTTTCCTATCGAACCAGTTGAATACTCAGCAATTCCTTTCCGATGCGAATATTGTGTTCTCAAGCGACAGTCTCCCCCTTAACAGCCTGGATATATTCCAGGCGTTTAAAGAAATAAACAAGACCTACAGGAGATATGTGAGATCCCTCTGGGAGATCATCAGTCTAGCGACATACACTCAACAAAAAATAGTGTATAGAGGTATGCGCATTAGGATTACTCCTAATGCGCACCAAGAAGACACTGAATTCATTAAAGGGTGGGAAGACCTACTAACAGAGAACTCCCTGCGGATGCAAACCTATATATGCGACTATGAGAAAAAATTGTTGACCAAATTAGCGTCACAATTAGAAAAAGAAATAACTGATATCCAGATATTTAGAAATCAATCTGAGTTCGTGACTCTAGAGAATAAACTACAAAAAAATATAGAGAACCAACAGTCAGAGACGAAAGAAAGGAAACATAAGAAATATCTAAGGGACAAGAGGGATTTCGATACTGGGTATATATATAGTAACGCAAATAGAAGTGCACCCTATTTCTCCAGAGGCACAGACTCAAGAGAGTATACAGATTTATCGGAAACAGACAATTCAGAGTCTGAAGGAGGTGGAAAGCCTCAGAGAATAGGAAACAAAAAGAAAAATTATAGAGGACCATACCAAAAACAACACCAGAAGAATTTCCCACAGAATCCATCAGGAAATAGAGGATCCAATCCAAGTAGAGAATGGCAGGCCAACCCACAAGCAAGTGGGCAGGGGAATATCATCCCGAATACACAGAGAGAGGATGTATATCCATCTGTACCATCTATATCTACTTTACCTGCTTTATCGAGTTATGGCTCACTAGGTGGCCCACTACAGAGTGGGAGCCAAGGGGGGCAAGCAACTACCCCATCTTTTTTAGTACCAGGCGTGCAATTGAGAGACAGGGACAAGTGGGGATACAATCAACAGAGAATTTAGATCGGATCACGAGTATGCAGATTATTAATCTTGCCAATATAGATCTAGAACCCCAACACATTTCCCTCTTAAATAAAGGTCTCTCCTTTACACCGACACCTGGGTTTGATTGCTTTACATGGGTCAAAGACATCAATCTCTTTGCCAGGAAGCTGGCACTTCATAAAGAATTTAAAGAGAAAGAAAAAAGAGACCCAGATCAAAAAGAACGGGAAGCCATCAGTATCTTGGAAGAACTAGATAGAGAAAGTAGGGGTGAAACTCCATCCATCCAAGCACCATTCACAAACCTTCATCCTAAATCCAAGTATACACCCCCCTTTTCAGGGTACGCAAATGTGGAAACATTTGTGGAACTTGTAACGAGAGATCTAGAGACCATAAAAACAAAAAGGAGTGAGATAGGAAGTAATCTCAGCATACAAGAAAAGGAAGCCCTGGAGGATTTAATGAAAAGGGAAGATGTTGTTATTAAACCGTCTGATAAAGGGGGCAACATCGTGATACTCAACCAAGGTTACTATATTGAAATGGTGATAAACCTTCTCAAAGATGAAAAAACGTACAAGAAATTAGAATTCAATCCTAAAGAAAAATATCGAAAGGAGCTTGAAAATATTCTAAAAGAAACTAAAGATAACCATCTAATCACGAAGGAAGAATTTAAGGTATTGTATAACCCCAATCCTACAACAGCTACCTTCTATGCCCTGCCCAAGGTGCACAAGAAGAGAGACCCTGTACCGGGCAGGCCGATAGTCTCTGGGAATGAGAACTTATGCGAAGGCATAAGTACCTATGTTGATGCAGTGATTAGACCCTTTGTCGCCAGTCTCCCATCCTATGTGAAAGACACACTGGACATGGTCAGGAAATTAAACGATGTCGAAGTAGGCCCGAATACCCTTCTAGCGAGCCTAGACGTAGAGGCTCTGTACACGAGTATAGATCACGAACTGGGATTAGAAGCTGTGAAGAAGTATCTATACACAAAGGGAACACAATTTCACTCACACAATGAATTTGTAGTACAACTGCTACGATTTCTTCTTACTCACAATTACTTTATGTTTGATGGCACTTATTATTTGCAGACACACTGGACGGCAATGGGCACGGTTTGTGCACCCAGTTTTGCTAATCTTTTTTTGGGGTGGTGGGAAGACCAGCACGTTTTTGTCGATGACAATACACATTACACAGATTTAATTTTATTTTGGGGAAGGTTTATTGATGACATCCTTATTTTCTGGGATGGGACGAAAACAGAGTTTAATCAGTTTATGGAAAAGCTCAATAATAACAGTTTCGGTTTAAAATTCACCACAGAAATTCAAGAAAAGAGCATAACATTTCTGGATCTGAGAATAATTTTGGATGGCAATGGGAGGGTTCAAACGGAAATTTATAGGAAACCGACATCTAGCAATAGTTTCCTACATTGGCAAAGTTATCATCCAGAGCCACTGAAGAAAGGAATCCCCATAGGACAGTATTTAAGGGCTAGACGGAACTGCACCAACGTTGATGCATTTAACAGAGAGTGCCAATCGCTATATTTCAGATTCCGAAAGAGAGGATATCCGAAGAAGGTACTGCATCAAGCCTACAATAGGGCCAAAAGCACGAATAGAGAAGATCTCCTCATTGAAAAACAGAGAGAGAGTGACAAAACGATCAGATGCATAGGGACCTTCGACATCCAAAACAAACAAGTATACAGTATCCTTAAAAAACATTGGCACATCCTAAGAGCAGACAGGGATCTGAGAGTGATACTCCCTAGGAACCCGAGTATTACATACAGACGTGGCACAAATCTTAAAGAGATGGTGGTAAGAAGCCACTTTCAAAAGGACATCCAGAAAAAGGAAACATGGTTAAAAACCAAAGGATCGTACCCATGTGGTGCCTGCACTTTCTGTAAATACATGACGGTTAAAAAAGAGTTCATCAACCCAATAGATGGCAAAAAGTATAAAATCAGGGAATACATCAACTGTAGGAGCAAGGGCCTCATTTATGCAATACAATGTGAATGTGATATGCTATACATTGGGAAAACCATTCAGGAATTCAGGAGACGAATATCTAAGCACTTTAGCGTCCTAAACACAGATGAAGAAACACCCCTCTCGAGACACCTACAAAGGTTTCATAGGGGGCAAACAACTGGCCTCAAAATTTGGGGAATACAAAAATTGAAAGGGAATCCTAGACAAGGAAGTATTGATAAAAAGTTACAGCAAGAAGAGACCAGGTGGATACACCGCCTGAGGTCACTAGCACCGAATGGTCTTAACGAAGGATTTACGTTTGCTTCTTTTTTGTAATTAAGGAAATAAAAGGCATAGAAGAAGATAAAAGGAAATTCCAAAGGAAAAATAAAAACAATAATAAATAGTGATACTCTAAGGTCAATTTTAGGAGGGGTCCCTTTGAAGAAAATAATATTTACCTTACAGGGCGGGCACAAAGGTGAAGATACCTGAAGGGGAAAAGAAAAGAAAAGAATAAATATAAAATAATAAATATAAAATCATAAATCAAAAAGGTGTATAAAAAACCACGCTAAGATATCCAAACCAACCGAAACACGAGCTCCAAAAAATATAAAACAACAATATATATTTACCAGGAGTCCATATAAATAATTCTAAAAAATATCAGTAAGGTAAAAAGTAAAGAAAAAAAGAAAAAAAGTACAAAAAGATATAAATTGTGGAATAATAATAATAACCAACAAAAATCTCCAAAAATCCAAAGATGAATAGGATAGAATGAGCAATGAGTCCCATGTTCAAATAGAATAGAATAAATAACATCTCAAATCAGTAGAACCGATGAACACATTCAGGGAGAATAGGCTCTGGACCAGGAAAGGATAAGAAGGAAGCCTATACTGGTGAGGAAGGAATTAATAATCATGATTTCAAAAAATGATAGAATAATATATATGTTGTAAAACAAAACAAAAACTAGTAGGTGAAAAAAACAAAGGGAAAATAAATAATAGTGAATAAATAAAAAATAACAACAATAAATATATATAAAAAACAAAAATAAGAATAAAAATTTAGAAATAAGAGCACTTTTATAAGGTGGTAAGTCTTTAAAAGGATATTTATAAATAAATTGAATAGTAAATAGATGTAAAACAGAGTAGTAATCTAAATAAACAACACCTAAAAATTAAAATAATAAATTACCTAAACCAAGGGGGAGTATAAATTTAATATCACGTTGTGGAAGCACAGGAAGCCTATAAAAAGGATAAGATGGGAATAATTAAGTAGAAGTTACACAGAAATGAGCACCACTATAGTACAGAAATGAAAAGAAAGAATTATAATAATATAGAAAATATACACTTTTGGAAAAAATTAATTTAAATAAATAAGAAACAATAATAAAAAATAATAAATAAATGAATAAAAAATAAAAAACAATAAAAATATAAGAAGAAAGATCATGAGTATCTAAGCTCATTATAGAATTAAAGATCCAGTATATTAACAGAATATAATATCTGATATAAAATTGAAGGGCCTGAATCGCATATCATCTACTCCCTGGTCTCAAGATAATAGAGAATGTGAAGTAATATAGAAGGGAGACTATAAGATCGTCTCCAAGCGTTAATGGAAGATTAAATGTAAGGTGCACTATTTGAATAATATTGGGCATACCTAACTGAAATTATCCTAAGTCACCGGCGCATGCGTGGCTAAAATCCAGCGGACGATTGTAAATAGACGTCACCTTTGAGTGCCCGACGCTGTGAACAGCAAAGTGACTTCACCAGAGCACGTGTTCTTCCTGCGCAGACCTGAGAATACTGCATAGACCGCCGGATCAGTTGATAGCCAGTTATACGTTAATACAGGGTAGGTGTAATCTAGTATTGACAGTTAGCTTTTGGTTTTAATGATAGAAAATTGACACATAAATAGAAAATTAAATAGGTGTATTTCAGTTTTTTTTTTAAAGGGCATCTATCACCAGTTTTATGGTGTCTAAGAGCAACATAAACTAGTGGCAGATGTCACGGAAGGTGTACAGCAAACAAGAAGACACAAAAAGAAGATCCGACTGACTGGATCCAAAACTAAGGAACAAAAGGGGGAGCCCTGCAACAGAACTGACTCTCTCCCTAACTGCTCAGCCTATGCAAAATTCTCAATGGTAGAAGATCACATATCCTCGTACCTCGACTGTGTAACACCTGAACACCCTATAATAGTGAGGGGACACGACCACCGGCTCCCTACACTTCATACGGAGGGAGTCAGGGTCACCTGAGATCCAGCAAACAGGAAAATACAAATGAATGAACAAAACTTATCTGTAGAAGACTCAGTAGTAGCATCCAGCATGCATACACTCCAGGAAGTTGTATAAACCGCAAAGTGATGCAGTATGGGAAGGGATTTAAAGGGATGCAATCAGTGCAACTACATGACAGCTGAGAGAGGCTAACGAGATGAGACAATGAAAGCAAAACAAAAGGAACCTCAAGGAGGAGGTTCTGAAGGACGTCTGTCAGAGCTTCTCAGATGTCTGGTGGTGACAGTACCCCTCCTTCTACGAGTGGACTCCGGACACTCAGAGCCCACCTTCTCAGGATGGGACCTATGGAAAGCCCTGATGAGACGAGTGGCCTTAATGTCCGTCACTGGGACCCACATCCTCTCCTCAGGACCATAACCCTCCCAATGAACGAGGTACTGGAGAGAACCGCGGACAACACGAGAATCCACAATCCTAGAGACCTGAAATTCAAGATTACCATCAACCACAATCGGAGGAGGAGGCAAAGACGAGGGTACAATGGGTTGGACATAAGGTTTTAATAGGGACTTATGAAAAACATTATGGATCTTCCAAGTCTGAGGAAGATCAAGACGGTAGGCAACATGATTGATGACGGACAAGATTTTGTAAGGCCCAATAAACTTAGGACCCAACTTCCAGGAGGGAACCTTCAATTTGATATTCTTAGTAGACAACCACACCAGATCACCAACATTCAGGTCCGGACCAGGCACACGTCTCTTATCCGCCACACGCTTATATCTCTCACTCATGCTCTTTAGATTATCCTGAATCTTTTGCCAAATCGATGACAAAGACGAGGAGAATCTGTCCTCATCAGGTAAACCAGAAGACCCCTCTCCAGAGAATGTCCCAAAGTGCAGATGAAACCCATATGCACAAAAAATGGTGACTTATCAGAGGACTCCTGACGACGGTTATTTAAAGCAAACTCAGCAAGGGACAAAAAAGAACACCAATCCTCCTGATTCTCTGCCACAAAACAGCGCAGATATGTCTCCAGATTCTGATTGACGCGTTCTATCTGACCATTCGACTGCGGGTGGAAAGCAGAAGAGAATGACAACCGAACCCCCAAGCGAGAACAGAAAGCCTTCCAGAACCTGGAAACAAACTGTGTGCCCCTATCAGAGACAATGTCTGAAGGAATACCATGCAATTTGACAATGTGATCAATAAATGCCAGCGCCAGCGTCTTAGCATTGGGCAAGCCAGGAAAAGGAATGAAATGCACCATTTTGCTAAAACGGTCCACCACCACCAGAATCACAGTCTTCCCCGAGGAACGAGGCAGGTCCGTAATGAAGTCCATGGACAGATGTGTCCAAGGACGGGAAGGAATGGGTAACTGAAGGAGAGGACCTGATGGCCGTGAATGAGGGACTTTGGCACGAGCGCAGGTCTCGCAGGCTGCCACAAAACCCTCAACCGACTTACGAAGCGCCGGCCACCAGAATCTCTGAGCGATGAGATCCACTGTGGCTCTTGCCCCTGGGTGCCCAGCAAGGACAGTATCGTGGTGCTCCTTAAAAATCTTGTGTCTTAAAGCGAGAGGCACAACCTCCCAGGAGGACAAAGATCAGGAGCCTCTGACTGGGATACCTGAACCTCTGCCTCCAATTCAGGATAAAGAGCAGAGACCACCACACCTTCAGCCAAAATGGGACCCGGGTCTTCAAAATTCCCACCTCCCGGAAAACAACGTGACAGGGCATCCGCCTTCACATTCTTAACCCCAGGGTGGAAGGTGACAACAAAATTAAACCTTGAAAAGAACAAAGACCATCTGGCCTGTCTCGGGTTCAGACGCTTGGCTGACTCCAAGTAGGCCAGATTCTTATGGTCAGTAAACACGGTAATAGGGTGTCTGGCTCCCTCTAGCCAATGGCGTCATTCCTCAAAAGCTAACTTGATGGCCAACAACTCCCTATCTCCCACATCGTAATTTCTCTCTGCGGAGGAGAGTTTCTTCGAGAAAAATGCACACGGTCGCCATTTGGCAGGAGAGGGACCCTGAGACAAGACCGCACCCACACCCACCTCAGAAGCATCAACCTCAACTATGAAGGGTAGAGAAATATCAGGTTGTACCAAGATGGGAGCGGAAGCAAAACTCTCCTTGATATTAGAAAAGGCCTTACGCGCCTCTACCGACCAGGAGGAAAAATCTACCCCTTTTCTAGTCATATCAGTGAGTGGTTTAACAACAGAGGAATAATTCAAAATAAACTTCCTGTAATAATTGGCAAAACCCAGAAAACGCATCAGCGCCTTCTGATTCTCAGGAAGCTCCCACTCAAGCACAGCGCGGACTTTCTTGGGGTCCATGCGAAACCAGAAGCGGAGAGAAGAAACCCCAGAAATTGAATTTCTGGAACCGCAAACACACATTTTTCCAGTTTAGTGTACAATTTATTCTCCCGCAGGATGAGCAAGACCTGACGTAAATGTTCCTTATGAGTTTTGAAATCAGGAGAAAAAATCAAAATGTCATCCAGATACACTAATACAAATTTCCCCATTAAATGATAAAAAATGCTGTTCACAAAATGCTGAAAGACGGCTGGAGCATTCATCAAACCAAAAGGCATAACCAAATTCTCAAAATGGCCCTCAGGGGTATTGAAGGCCGTCTTCCATTCGTCTCCTTCTCTGACCCTGACCAGGTTGTATGCCCCTCTTAGATCCAATTTGGAAAAAACTTTAGCCCCCACAATCTGGTTAAACAGGTCCGGGATCAGAGGAAGCGAATAAGGGTCACGAATTGTAATACTGTTCAGCTCCCTGAAATCCAGACATGGTCTTAAAGAACCATCTTTTTTCTTAACAAAGAAAAGACCAGCGGCAACAGGTGACTTCGAGGGTCGTATGTGTCCCTTTCTCAGACTCTCAGAGATATAAGCACGCATAGCGACCCTTTCAGGTTGGGAGAGAGTGTATAAACGAGATTTAGGCAGCTTGGCGCCTGGGGTGAGATTAATAGGGCAATCGTACTCCCTGTGAGGGGGCAATTCCTGAACACCACTCTCAGAAAACACATCCGAAAATTCAGAGAGAAAAGATGGTACAGTCTTAGTAGAAACCTCTGAAACAGATGTCGTGAGGCAATTTTCTCTGCAAAAGTCACTCCAACCATTTATTTGCCTCGCTTGCCAATCAATGGTGGGGTTATGTTTAGTGAGCCACTGTAGCCCCAACACTAGAGGAGTAGGCAACCCGTTTAGGATGAAACATGACACATCCTCAACATGAGTATCACTCACAATCAAACAGATATTGTAAACTATGCCCTTTAACGATTTCTGAGAAATTGGAACGGAATCAATAGCAAAATCAGGTATATCCTTTCCCAAAGTGCATACCTGGAAACCATGAGTTATAGCAAATTGATTATCAATAAGATTGACAGCTGCTCCACTATCTACAAAAATCTCACAAAAAATATTCTTGCTCTCTAGCGCCACCCTGGCAGGTAGGACAAAACAGGAACTACAAGCAAACGGAAAACCTTCAATTTCCGCATCAACCTTGCCAATAGTAGAGGATTTTTTTCTTTTTGTTTCTTTATTACTCAAAAAACTGCCTGAATCTCCTAGAGGGACAAACATTTGCCAAATGATTTATACCTCCACAACAGAAACAAACCTTCCCATGAGAGCTGAATCCTCTATTGTCAGAGGAAAGCAAACCCAGCTGCATGGGCCCCTGCTCAGAAGGGATTGAGAGCGACTGAGACCCCTGTGCACTGAATGAGACCGCCGCACTGTCCTTGGACTGAGTATGACAGGAAGGAGTGATCTCTCCTCTCTCTCTAAGACGCCTGTCAATACGAATGGCCCGAGACATGGCAGAGTCCAAAGAGGTAGGTCTCTCATGAAAGGCAAATGCATCTTTCAATCCCTCTGAAAGACCATGGCAAAATTGACTTCGGAGTGCAGCATCATTCCAACCAGTATCAGCTGCCCATCTCCGAAATTCTGAACAGTATATCTCTGCGGACTGTTTACCCTGGCATAAAAGACGTAATCTAGACTCAGCCAGAGCAATACGATCCGGATCATCATATATCTGACCCAGGGCTAAAAAAAATTCATCCACTGAACAGAGGGGCCGTGCCCCCACCGGCAGCGAAAAGGCCCAGGACTGAGCGTTATCCCTGAGCAGCGAGATGATGATCCCCACCCTCTGCTCCTCATCACCAGAGGAATGGGGAAAAGTAGGCGAAAATGGAGTTTGCAAGCCTCTCTAAAACGAACAAAATTATCACTACCCCCGGAGAACGTATCCGGGAGCGAGATCTTAGGCTCAGAACAAACTCCATGAACGCAAGCTGAACCGGTCACCTGAAACTGCGAAACAGTTTTACGGAGATCTGCTACCTCCAATGAAAGACCCTGCATGTGTTCAGTCAAAAGTGAAACCGGATCCATGCTTGAGACGGTTTTGGCGGTTTATAATGTCACGGAAGGTGTACAGCAAACAAGAAGACACAAAAGGAAGATCCGACTGACTGGATCCAAAACTAAGGAACAAAAGGGGGAGCCCTGCATCAGACCTGACTCTCTCAGCCTATGCAAAATTCTCAATGGTAGAAGATCGCATATCCTCGTAACTCGACTGTATAACACCTGAACACCCTATAATAGTGAGGGGACACGACCACCGGCTCCCTACACTTCATACGGAGGGAGTCAGGGTCACCTGAGATCCAGCAAACAGGAAAATACAAATGAATGAACAAAACTTATCTGTAGAAGACTCAGTAGTAGCATCCAGCATGCATACACTCCAGGAAGTTGTATAAACCGCAAAGCGATGCAGTATGGGAAGGGATTTAAAGGGATGCAATCAGTGCAACTACATGACAGCTGAGAGAGGCTAACGAGATGAGAAAATTAAAGCAAAACAAAAGGAACCTCAAGGAGGAGGTTCTGAAGGACGTCTGTCAGAGCTTCTCAGATGTCTGGTGGTGACAGCAGACCCCTTAGTAAAATGCTAGGTCACTTTTAGTGCTGAACGAACCAAAGTATCCGAAGTGGACTTCGATTTGAAATTCAGGAAAAATGTGATTTGCCGCAAAGCTGAATCTATTTTCCCTGAAATGGCAGTTAAAAACAAAAACAAAAATATACTTGCCTCATCCATTTGCACACGAAGAGACCGCTGCGGCCATCTTGATTAAAGATACCGCATGAAATCTCATGCACAGTGACGTATGACGTCGCCACGCCTGCCATGTGATCACATCATCACTTTACTGTGCAATATTTTGCGTGGTGTCTTCAATCAAGATGGCCGATCAAATGGATAAAGCGAGTATTTTTGGTTTAACTAATTAACTCCTGAAAGCCCTCACTATTATTCTCAGATGCCGCGATCAGCGATGAATGCAGCATCTGAAAGGTTCAATGACAGGGGGTAGTGCAATCGCGGTTCCCCATCATTGCACCCACTACATACAAAGAAATGCGCTTTGTGACCAAGTAATTCGTCATGAAGCAAGTTTCTTTGTGAAATTCAGCAAAGCAGCCGAATCATATTTTCCATAACTTTGCTCATAATTAATCACTTTGTTTAATTGACCAGCTCCAGTGCATTATGATGAGTCATGAATATTCATGAGCTCCTGGCTTTTTTCCCCCCCTGCTGCTGCTGATTCAGTTGGAAAAGAACTGTCAATTAAAGGCAGATGGGTGGAATAGCCTTAAGTTCATGAATATGGGGACTTGGCACGTGCTTAAGCGGTTATAACCTAGCAGCATAAAACTGGTGGCAGACAACGTTAATAATAAAAACTAAGCATTAGGGCTCTTTCACACAAGCGTGTTCCTTGCACGCTCCATGTTAGAGAGGGATGGTGCATTCTGGACTTCTGCCATGTTCCTTGCACGCTCCATGTCAGAGAGGGATGGTGCGTTCTGGACTTCTGCCATGTTCCTTGCACGCTCCATGTCAGAGAGGGATGGTGCGTTCTGGACTCATGACTGATAATGCTTTGTGCCTCTGTATGACTTTATCGTTACAGAATCATAGTGACAGCTTTATGTTAGTATGATTCTGTAAAGGAAAGGTCACGCAGAATCAGGAAAAAGTGAATAACCACGCAGTCCTAATTTCAATAATATTTTGTAGGGCAATGTCTTCTAAACGACCCTCTGCTTCTGAAGAAAAATCAGAAGAAGCACCCAAAAAAATAAATAAAACTGGTTCACAAAAGAGACTAACGGCTACACGAAAAGATCTTGCAAAAGCTGGATCAGCTCCAGGGCAGCAGAAATTAAGGCACTCAATAGGTGCTACCAGCCAAAACTCTGTGGAACCAACGGCATCTTGCTCTACAGCTCCTGCACAGTCTGAGACAGTGGCAGATGTAGAAGCAACTATACTTGATGAAGATGAGACTGGTGAATCATCTTTACCTGAAGCGATAAAAGACATATACACGGAAGACTTGACTGGTAATTTAGATGAACTTGAGAAAGAGGGAGATTCAGAAAGTTCAGACTATGACATAATGTCAGAAATACCATCCACATCTGCAGTAAGTAATGCTTTTGAGGCACCAGACCCTATGTGTAATTTGACTACTAAATTTTATGAAACTGCACCCAATCCAGCCATTGTCAGATGCTACCTATACACTGCCTTTTAAAGCACACAAGGCTTATCTAAGGTCTGTGCCCGGGGGCAGTGCAATTCAGAGGAAATGGTTGTCCTATCGTATATAAACACAGGAACTTTTTTGCTCAACATGTATGGCTTTTTGCCCTAACAGGCAAAGTTTTTTCATTGCTGGGTGGAAGGCTATCAAGGCGCATGTTTATACACGCATTAAAGAACATGAGGAGTCAAACTTGCACCAAGCCTCTGTATCTGCTTATTTAGCTGCAGAAAAGAAAGGAGATATTGAAACATTGATCAATGTCAACTTAGTTAATAGACGGAAAGAAAAGGTTCAGCAAAATCGTACTGTTCTTAAAAGAATAATTGATATTATTCTTTGTATTTCAAAACTGGCTCTTGCCTACAGAGGGAAGGATGAGGCAGCTCACACTTTACTGAATGCTGAATTAAATCATGGCAATTTTCTGGAGTTGGCAATACTTTGCAGCAAATGTGATCCCACATTCAAAAAACATGTTGACGAGGTAATAGACATTAGCAAAAAATGAAAGAGCAAAAATCCAGAAAGTAAAGGGAGAGGTAGTCTTGTTACTTTCTTAAGCAAAACATCTATAAACCGACTTATTCTAATAATGGGCAGTATGGTGAAACAAAAAATAACCGAAGACGTGAATTTAGTGTAGAAATGGATAGTACTCAAGATGTTGCCGTTAAAGAGCAGTGTAGCATAATTTTGCGCTACGTCAAGGATAGAAACGTGTATGAGCGTTTGTTTTCTCTAATTAATGTCAGCAGCACAACAGAAGAGCTTTTTACAAAGCTGAAAGATGAGTTAGAAAAGTTTTCCCTAAGTGTCAATAACATCATTGGCTGTTCATTTGATGGTGCTGCAAATATGAGTGGATGCTACAATGGAGTTCAGGCCCACATAAAAGCCATAGCGTGCAATTCCATATACACTTGGTGTTACGCACATGTTCTCAATTTAGTGATCACTGATGTGACTCAATGTGCCACTTCAGTCAAATCATTTTTTGGCCTGTTAGAAAAAACTGCTGTTTTTTTCTCTGAATCCTACTAGAGATCATCTGTTTGGACAGAACAGGTATCATCTCATGCTGAGGGCCCAGTAAAACTAACTAGGCTAAAAAAAATAGGAGACACTCGCTGGTGGAGTAAGCCAAGGGCACTGAGCACAATTTTTGGCTCATCTCATGATTATTCAAAACAGCTCTATAGTACTCTGTTGTACTGCTTGGAACACATTGCAGATTATCCTAGATTCGACAGTAAGGCTGTAAATGAGGCAAACTGTTTACTTCATGGCTGGACAAGGTATGAAACCTTGCTGATATCGTTTCTATTCATGCAGATTTTTGAAATTGCAAGTCCTGTTTCTGACTATCTACAAACCCGTGGCCTGGACATTCTACAGGCATGGCGAATGATCGAGAATGCCAAAAGACAGATTGTTTCCCTTAGGGATTCATTTTCAGATCTAACTATGTTGGTAAATCAATTCATTGAACAGATTGAAACAGTTCTTGATGAGCAATCTGTAAAGGCTGTGATTGAGCACAATTTACCACAAAAGAGACCACCAAAGAAAAAAACTATGCCTGGTGAATTAGCCAAACATGAGCCTCCTCCTGACCCCATTAAAGGTTTTCAGTATCAAGTATTTAATGTGGTCATAGACCAGGCAATAACCAGTATTGAGGCAAAATTTTCCAAAAATGAAACCCTTATCCGAGATATATCACAATTAGACCCAAGAAGATTTGGCCAATTAACACAAAAAGACATTCCATCTGAGTCTTTGAAAACAGTAGCTCAGTTGGCCAATGTAGATATTGTACAACTTAAACTTGAGCTACTAAGTTTCCAAGAGAACTATGCTGCTTCGAAAAAAAACTTTCCCTGCTGCCAGGGATGTATTTGATGTGGATGATGATAATGATGGTGAGGATGACATCAGTGAGGGAACACAGGCAGCTTGTGAAAACTGCCTGACTTGCTGTTATAGACTTTTATACGATCATAACTTACATTCAGCTGCATATACAAATCTTTTTGCCGTTTATAAAGCACTCCTTAAACTTGCGTGCACTCAGGTTTCTTGTGAGCGTGTGTTTTCAAAACTAAAAATTGTAAAGAATCGACTGAGATCATTGATTGGACAGGAACTGTTGGAATCCCTCTTTATAATGAACATCGAGAGGGATATTTCCATGACTTTAGATTATGATGACATTGTTGACAGATTTGCAAACTCGTCTTCTGTTCTCCAAAAAATGCTGCTGTAAACTGGTTGTGTAATATGGCATTCTTTAACTGTTTGTAAGTTATTGCATTAATACCATTTTAATGTTACTGTATTTGTACGGTACTGTGCAATTACTATGTGCAGTAAGTGGTTTGAGTAGTTTAATATTATTTAATATTTGAGTTTAATATTTAATGTTATTTATTCAGTGCATTTGTTTGTGCAATAAAATAGTTTCTCACATTTTTCTTTTGCTATATTTGTAGAATATTATATGGTTTGTGTATGGATGTTCATGCACATGACCCTATTTTGGATCTGTATCATACATGGATACCACCATGATAGCAAAGACAGAAAAAAAATAACTGTCAGCCTAAAGTAAAGTAAATGTTTGTCGACATCTTCAAATGAAAAAGTTTACTGGAGTGAATACGGCGTTCGCCACCACTTGGTCAAGACACTTGAGAAAGACCCTATAGGGATGGTTACATGGTGGCCTATTCACTCCAGTACACTTTTCTATTTGAAGATGCCAACAAACATTTACTTTACTTTGGATATTGTTTAGGATGAGGGAAAGGGTGGTTCATCAAGGATAAGGAATTTCCATGTGTGAGTGTTATCCAAACTACTACTGACTGTAAATAACAGATAAATTATCAACTACAATGAGTTGCTCCACTTTGATATCGTGCAGTGCACAATACCATTCTGTTTTGCAAACTGTATTGTGTACTAAACTGCAAAGATTCATGTATGTAAGCCCAAAAAATGAACAAGTAATATTTCCGTTTATGGCAGCTGTAGGGTGGGCCCGTAGAATGACTCACACTGGTGGGCCCTAGGCACCCCAGTCCGACACTGCTCACCATCACCACCTCCTCAGAGTTACCAAAGTTTGTAAAATCAGTTTTGAATACCTTGAGGGGTATATGTTCCAAAATGGGGTCACTTTTTTGGAGTTTCTACTCTAGGTGTGCATCAGGAAGTCTTCAAATGTGACATGGCAAAACCATATGCCGTTCCTTTCGCGCCCTGCTGTCTCCCCGTACAGCAGTTTACGACCAGTAATGGCCAGTTCGCAGTGTTCGCCCGTGAACACATGTGATCTGCCATCTTAACTGACAAGTCCTGCGAGATAAGTCCTTAACCCCTTAAGGACCGGGCTCATTTTCACCTTAAGGACCAGGCCATTTTTTGCAAATCTGACCAGTGTCACTTTAAGTGCTCATAACTTTAAAACGCTTTGACTTATCCAGGCCATTCTGAGATTGTTTTTTCGTCACATATTGTACTTCATGACACTGGTAAAATGAAGTCAAAAAAATTATTGCCACTTCAGTCAAATCATTTTTTGGCCTGTTAGAAAAAACTGCTGTTTTTTTCTCTGAATCCTACTAGAGATCATCTGTTTGGACAGAACAGGTATCATCTCATGCTGAGGGCCCAGTAAAACTAACTAGGCTAAAAAAAATAGGAGACACTCGCTGGTGGAGTAAGCCAAGGGCACTGAGCACAATTTTTGGCTCATCTCATGATTATTCAAAACAGCTCTATAGTACTCTGTTGTACTGCTTGGAACACATTGCAGATTATCCTAGATTCGACAGTAAGGCTGTAAATGAGGCAAACTGTTTACTTCATGGCTGGACAAGGTATGAAACCTTGCTGATATCGTTTCTATTCATGCAGATTTTTGAAATTGCAAGTCCTGTTTCTGACTATCTACAAACCCGTGGCCTGGACATTCTACAGGCATGGCGAATGATCGAGAATGCCAAAAGACAGATTGTTTCCCTTAGGGATTCATTTTCAGATCTAACTATGTTGGTAAATCAATTCATTGAACAGATTGAAACAGTTCTTGATGAGCAATCTGTAAAGGCTGTGATTGAGCACAATTTACCACAAAAGAGACCACCAAAGAAAAAAACTATGCCTGGTGAATTAGCCAAACATGAGCCTCCTCCTGACCCCATTAAAGGTTTTCAGTATCAAGTATTTAATGTGGTCATAGACCAGGCAATAACCAGTATTGAGGCAAAATTTTCCAAAAATGAAACCCTTATCCGAGATATATCACAATTAGACCCAAGAAGATTTGGCCAATTAACACAAAAAGACATTCCATCTGAGTCTTTGAAAACAGTAGCTCAGTTGGCCAATGTAGATATTGTACAACTTAAACTTGAGCTACTAAGTTTCCAAGAGAACTATGCTGCTTCGAAAAAAAACTTTCCCTGCTGCCAGGGATGTATTTGATGTGGATGATGATAATGATGGTGAGGATGACATCAGTGAGGGAACACAGGCAGCTTGTGAAAACTGCCTGACTTGCTGTTATAGACTTTTATACGATCATAACTTACATTCAGCTGCATATACAAATCTTTTTGCCGTTTATAAAGCACTCCTTAAACTTGCGTGCACTCAGGTTTCTTGTGAGCGTGTGTTTTCAAAACTAAAAATTGTAAAGAATCGACTGAGATCATTGATTGGACAGGAACTGTTGGAATCCCTCTTTATAATGAACATCGAGAGGGATATTTCCATGACTTTAGATTATGATGACATTGTTGACAGATTTGCAAACTCGTCTTCTGTTCTCCAAAAAATGCTGCTGTAAACTGGTTGTGTAATATGGCATTCTTTAACTGTTTGTAAGTTATTGCATTAATACCATTTTAATGTTACTGTATTTGTACGGTACTGTGCAATTACTATGTGCAGTAAGTGGTTTGAGTAGTTTAATATTATTTAATATTTGAGTTTAATATTTAATGTTATTTATTCAGTGCATTTGTTTGTGCAATAAAATAGTTTCTCACATTTTTCTTTTGCTATATTTGTAGAATATTATATGGTTTGTGTATGGATGTTCATGCACATGACCCTATTTTGGATCTGTATCATACATGGATACCACCATGATAGCAAAGACAGAAAAAAAATAACTGTCAGCCTAAAGTAAAGTAAATGTTTGTCGACATCTTCAAATGAAAAAGTTTACTGGAGTGAATACGGCGTTCGCCACCACTTGGTCAAGACACTTGAGAAAGACCCTATAGGGATGGTTACATGGTGGCCTATTCACTCCAGTACACTTTTCTATTTGAAGATGCCAACAAACATTTACTTTACTTTGGATATTGTTTAGGATGAGGGAAAGGGTGGTTCATCAAGGATAAGGAATTTCCATGTGTGAGTGTTATCCAAACTACTACTGACTGTAAATAACAGATAAATTATCAACTACAATGAGTTGCTCCACTTTGATATCGTGCAGTGCACAATACCATTCTGTTTTGCAAACTGTATTGTGTACTAAACTGCAAAGATTCATGTATGTAAGCCCAAAAAATGAACAAGTAATATTTCCGTTTATGGCAGCTGTAGGGTGGGCCCGTAGAATGACTCACACTGGTGGGCCCTAGGCACCCCAGTCCGACACTGCTCACCATCACCACCTCCTCAGAGTTACCAAAGTTTGTAAAATCAGTTTTGAATACCTTGAGGGGTATATGTTCCAAAATGGGGTCACTTTTTTGGAGTTTCTACTCTAGGTGTGCATCAGGAAGTCTTCAAATGTGACATGGCAAAACCATATGCCGTTCCTTTCGCGCCCTGCTGTCTCCCCGTACAGCAGTTTACGACCAGTAATGGCCAGTTCGCAGTGTTCGCCCGTGAACACATGTGATCTGCCATCTTAACTGACAAGTCCTGCGAGATAAGTCCTTAACCCCTTAAGGACCGGGCTCATTTTCACCTTAAGGACCAGGCCATTTTTTGCAAATCTGACCAGTGTCACTTTAAGTGCTCATAACTTTAAAACGCTTTGACTTATCCAGGCCATTCTGAGATTGTTTTTTCGTCACATATTGTACTTCATGACACTGGTAAAATGAAGTCAAAAAAATTATTTTTTTTGCACAAAAAAATACCTAATTTACCAAAAATTTGAAAAAAATTAGCAAATTTCAAAGTTTCTGTTTCTCTACTTCTGTAATACATAGTAATACCCCAAAAAATTGTGATGACTTTACATTCCCCATATGTCTACTTCATGTTTGAATTGTTTTGGGAATGATATTTTATTTTTTGGGGATGTTATAAGGCTTAGAAGTTTAGAAGCAAATCTTGAAATTTTTCAGAAATTTACAAAAACTCAATTTTTAGCGACCAGTTCAGGTCTGAAGTCACTTTGCGAGGCTTACATAATAGAAACCACCCAAAAATGACCCCATCTAAGAAACTACACCCCTCAAGGTATTCAAAACTGATTTTGCATACATTGTTAACCCTTTAGGTGTTGCACAAGAGTTATTGGCAAATGGGGAGGAAATTTAAGGGAGGGTTAACAGCCAAACAAGATTGTATCTTTATTGCCCTGACTCTGCCGTTTACAGAAACACCCAATATGTGGCCATAAACTACTGTACGGCCACACAGCGGGGCGTAGAGTGAAAGGTGCGCCGTTTGGTTTTTGGAAGGCTGATTTTTATGGACTGGTTTTTTGACACCATGTCCCATTTGAAGCCCCCTGATGCACCCCTAGAGGAGAAACTCCCTAAAAGTGACCCCATCTAAGAAACTAAACCCCTCAAGGTATTCAAAACTGATTTTACATACGTCGTTAACCCTTTAGGTGTTGCACAAGAGTTATTGGCAAATGGGGATGAAATTTGAGAATTTCATTTTTTTGCCTAATTTTCAATTTTAACCCATTTTTCCCACTAACAAAGCAAGGGTTAACAGCCAAACAAGATTGTATCTTTATTGCCCTGACTCTGCCGTTTACAGAAACACCCAATATGTGGCCATAAACTACTGTACGGCCACACAGCGGGGCGTAGAGTGAAAGGTGCGCCGTTTGGTTTTTGGAAGGCTGATTTTTATGGACTGGTTTTTTGACACCATGTCCCATTTGAAGCCCCCTGATGCACCCCTAGAGGAGAAACTCCCTAAAAGTGACCCCATTTAAGAAACTACACCCCTCAAGGTATTCAAAACTGATTTTACATACGTCGTTAACCCTTTAGGTGTTGCACAAGAGTTATTGGCAAATGGGGATGAAATTTGAGAATTTCATTTTTTTGACTAATTTTCAATTTTAACCCATTTTTTCCACTAACAAAGCAAGGGTTAACAGCCAAACAAGATTGTATCTTTATTGCCCTGACTCTGCCGTTTACAGAAACACCCCATATGTGGCCGTAAACTACTGTACGGGCACACAGTGGGGCGTAGAGTGAAAGGTGCGCGGTTTGGTTTTTGGAAGCCAGATTTTGCTGGACTGGTTTTTTGACACCATGTCCCATTTGAAGCCCCCCTGATGCACCCCTAGATTAGAAATTCCATAAAAGTGACCCCATCTAAGAAACTATACCCCTCAAGCTATTCAAAACTGATTTTACAAACTTTGTTAACCCTTTAGGTGTTGCACAAGATTTAATGGAAAATAGAGACACAATTTCAAAATTTCACATTTTTGGCAGATTTTCCATTTTAATATTTTTTTTCCAGTTACAAAGCAAGGGTTAACAGCCAAACAAAACTCAATATTTATGGCCCTTATTCTGTAGTTTACAGAAACACCCCATATGTGGTCGTAAACCGCTGTATGGGCACACGGCAGGGCGCAGAAGGAAAGGAATTCCATACGGTTTTTGGAAGGCAGGTTTTGCTGGACTGTTTTTTTTGACACCATGTCCCATTTGAAGCCCCCATGATGCACCCCTAGAGTAGAAACTCCAAAAAAGTGACTCCATTTTAGAAACTACGGGATAGGGTGGCAGTTTTGTTGGTACTAGTTTAGGGTACATATGATTTTTGGTTGCTCTATATTACACTTTTTGTGCAGCAAAGTAACAAGAAATAGCTTTTTTGGCACGTTTTTTTTTTTGTTATTTACAACATTCATCTGACAGGTTAGATCATGGGGTAATTTTATAGAGCAGGTTGTCACGGACGCGGCGATACCTAATATGTATACATTTTTTTTTATTTATGTAAGTTTTATACAATAACTTCATTTTTAAAACCAAAAAAATGTTTTAGTGTCTCCATATTCTAAGAGCCATAGTTTTTTCAGTTTTTGGGCGATTATCTTGAGTAGGGTCTCATTTTTTGCGGGATGAGATGACGGTTTGATTGGCACTATTTTGGGGTGCATATGACTTTTTGATCGCTTGCTATTACACTTTTTGTGACGTAAGATGGCAAAAAATGGCTTTTTTTACACTGTTTTTATTTTTATTTTTTTACGGTGGTCATCTGAGGGGTTAGGTCATGTGATATTTTTATAGAGCCGGTCGATACGGACGCGGCGATACCTAATATGTATACTTTTTTTTTATTTATGTAAGTTTTACAGAATGATTTCATTTAAAAAAAAAAAAAATCATGTTTTAGTGTCTCCATAGTCTAAGAGCCATAGTTTTTTCAGCTTTTGGGCGATTATCTTGAGTAGGGTCTCATTTTTTGCGGGATGAGATGACGGTTTGATTGGTACTATTTTGGCGTACATGCGACTTTTTTGATCACTTTTATTACCTTTTTTGGGAAGTAAGGTGGGCAAAATTTCAATTTTCTCATAGTTTTTATTTTTTTATTTTTATGGCGTTCACCGTGCGGGGAAAGTAACATGACCATTTTATAGATCAGGTCGTTACGGACGCGGCGATACCTAATATGTGTAGTTTATTTTATTTTTTTAATTTTTATTCAGTGATAAATGGTTTTTTTTTTATCTTAACTTTTTTCACTTTTTTTTACATTTTTGTGACCCAGACCCACTTGGTTCTTGAAGATCCAGTGGGTCTGGTGTCTGTATAATACAGTACAGAACAATATATATTGTTCTGTACTGTATTTTACTTACACTGAACAGATCTATGCTTTTAGCATAGATCTGTTCAGCACCATGGACAGCAGGACGCCTGAGCAGGCGTCCTGTTGCCATGGGAACCCTCCCCGTCTGCTCAGAACTTCGCAGACGGGGAAGGGTAAGCACGGGGCTGAGGGGGGCTCTCTGGGGGCTCTCTCCCTCTCCATCGGGGGGCTGCAAAGGCACAGCAGCCCCCCGATGGAGAGGGAGGGAGCTCCCTGACGATGACAGTTAACTTTTTCCATAAAGCGGTCCGTACGGACCGCGGTATGGAAAGGGTTAAACGGCTGACATCTTCACAGATGTCAGCCGTTTATACCAGGGTGCCAGCAATGTGCTGGCACCCTGGTACAACCACTAGACACCAACGATCGTTCATGGGGAGGCGGGCGGGGGATCGCGATCCCGCCTGCCGCACCGCCCGCCTCCCGCAATGCCCCCACCGCCTGCGACACCCCCCCCCGCACCACCCGCCGGCATCAAATCATGCAGGGGTGCAGGGGGGGGTGAAAAATAATGATTTTAGGCACTCTAAAGTTTCTGATCCCCGCGGTCAGGGACCGCGGCGATCAGAAACTGCAAAAAGCGCAGCAAACCGCAGGTCTGAATTGACCTGCGGTTTGCTGCGATCGCCGATACGGGGGGGTCAAATGACCCCCCCCTGCATTGTTACGGGATGCCGGCTGAATGATTTCAGCCGAAATCCCGTTCCAATTAACCCCTGGGGCGCCGGAATACAGATTTTAAGTCAGGACGTACCGGTACGTCCTGGGTCCTTAAGGACTCGGGAAATAGGGCGTACCGGTACGTCCTAGGTCCTTAAGGGGTTAAATGTGCCTGTGCGCGAGCCGGTCTGAAATGAAATGCGGTCTCTGGGAGCAGGCAGTTCTGAGAACAGCCTCCGAGGGCCATTCTCGGAACTGCCTGCTCCTGGAGACCGCATTTAATTTCAGACCGACTCGCGCACAGGCACAGGTAAGGACTTACCTGTGCCTCGCCGGACTTGTCAGTTAAGATGGCAGATCGCATGTGTTCGCGGGCGAACAGTGCAAACTGGCCATCTCTATTTACGACCACATATGGGGTGTTTCTGTAAACCACAGAATCAGGGTAATAAATATTGAGTTTTGTTTGGCTGTTATCCCTTGCTTTGTTACTGGATAAAATGGATTAACCTCTTGGGGACACAGGGCGTAACTGTACGCCCTGATGTCCCGCTACTTAAGGACACAGGGCGTACAAGTACGCCCTGTGTATTTCCAATCACCGCCGCGCTGAAATCATTTAGCAGGCACTCTGTGACAATGCCAAGGCGGATCCTGTGACCCCCCCGTATCGGCTATCGCTGCAAACCGCAGGTCAATTCAGACCTGCGGTTTGCAGCGCTTTCGGAAGTTTCTGATCCCCACGGTCCGTGACTGCGGGGATCAGAAACTTCAAAATGCCTTTTTTTATGTTTAACCCCCTTGCAGTCCTCTTTGTGATGTGCTGGCGGGCACAGCGGGGGGGGGGGGGGGGGGGTGTGTGGGCGGTGCGGCAGTGAAAGCGGCAGGGAGGGAGGGCGCGCGCGATCATCCGCCCGCCCTCCCTCTCATTTTCAGGATGGCCGAGCTTGTAAAGCAGAGTGTGAGCACATTGCTGACACTCTGCTTGAAATGGCTGACATCATCACACAGATGTCAGCCGTTTAACCCCTTCCATGCCGTGGTCCGTAGGGACCGCTGTATGGAAGGGGTTAACAAGGAGGGAGCTCCCTCTCCCATTGGTGGCTGCTGTGCCTTTTCAGCCCCCAATTCTTGACGGGATCACAGAGGGAGGGGGCCCCCCTCCCTCCCATCACCCGCTGCTCTGTTGTGGCAGCGGGTGATGGTTACCATGGCATTCCATGTTTCTGATCAAACTTCTGCTAAAGGCAGAGGTCTGATCAGACTAAGTGTAAAGTGAAAATACAGTACATTACACTATATAGTGTACTGTATTGTATTATACAGACATCAGAACCACAGGATCTTCAAGAACCAAGTGGGTCTGGGTCAAAAAAAAAAAAAAAAACATATTTATCACTGATTAAAAAAAAATTAAAAAAAATTCCCTACACATGTTTGATATCACCGCGTACGTAACGACCTGATCTATAAAACGGTCATGTTACTTTACCCGCACGGTGAACGCCATAAAAAAAAAACTATGATAAAATTGAAATTTTGCACACCTTACTTCCCAAAAAAGGTAATAAAAGTGATCAAAAAATTCGTATGTACGCCAAAATAGTACCAATCAAACCGTCACCTCATCCCACAAAAAATGAGCCCCTACATGAGACAATGATCCAAAAAATAAAAAATACTATGGCTCTCAGACTAAAACATGATTTTTTTTGTTTCAAAAATGCTTTTTTATGTTAAATGTAAAAATAAAAAAAAGTTGACATATTAGGTCCGTAAGAACCTGCTCTATAAAAATACCACATGACCTAAACCCTGAGGTGAACACCATAAAAAACAAACAAAAAGAAAACGGTTTAACCCCTTAAGGACTCAGCCCTATTTCACCTTAAGGACTTGGCCATTTTTTGCAAATCTGACCAGTGTCACTTTAAAACGCTTTGACTTATCCAGGCCATTCTGAGATTGTTTTTTCGTCACATATTGTACTTCATGACACTCGTAAAATGAAGTAAAAAAAATTCTTTTTTATTTATAAAAAATACCAAATTTACCAAACATTTGTAAAAAATTGCAAATTTCCAAGTTTCAATTTCTCTACTTCTATAATACATAGTAATACCTCCAAAAATAGTTTTTACTTTACATTCCCCATATGTCTACTTCATGTTTGGATCATTTTGGGAATTATATTTTATTTTTTGGGGATGTTACAAGGCTTAGAAGTTTAGAAGCAAATCTTGAAATTTTTCCAAAATTTTCAAAAACCCAATTTTTAGGGACCAGTTCAGGTCTGAAGTCACTTTGCGAGGCTTACATAATAGAAAGCACCCAAAATGACCACATTCTATAAACTACACCCCTCAACGTATTCAAAACTGATTTTTACAAACTTTGTTAACCCTTTAGGTGTTCCACAAGAATTAATGGAAAATAGAGATACAATTTCAAAATTTCACTTTTTTGGCAGATTCCATTTTAATAATTTTTTTCCAGTTACAATGCAAGGGTTAACAGCCAAACCAAACTCAATATTTATGGCCCTGATTATGTAGTTTACAGAAACACCCCATATGTGGTCGTAAACCGCTGTACGGGCACACGGCAGGGCGCAGAAGAAAACGGAATGCCATACGGTTTTTGGAAGGCAGGTTTTGCTGGACTGTTTTTTTTGACACCCATGTCCCATTTGAAGCCCCCTGATGCACCCCTAGAGTAGAAACTCCATAAAAGTGACCCCATCTAAGAAACTACACCCCTCAAGGTATTCAAAACTGATTTTACAAACGTTGTTAACCCTTTAGGTGTTCCACAAGAATTAATGGAATATAGAGATACAATTGCAAAATTTCACTTTTTTGGCAGATTTTCCATTTAATAATTTTTTTCCAGTTACAAAGCAAGGGTTAACAGCCAAACCAAACTCAATATTTATGGCCCTGATTCTGTAGTTTACAGAAACACCCCATATGTGGTCGTAAACCGCTGTACGGGCACACGGCAGGTTTTGCTGGACTGGTTTTTTTGACACCCATGTTCCATTTGACGCCCCCTGATGCACCCCTAGAGTAGAAACTCCAAAAAAGTGGCCCCATTTTAGAAACTACGGGATAGAGTGGCAGTATTGTTGGTACTAGTTTAGGGTACATATGATTTTTGGTTGCTCTATGTTACACTTTTTGTTAGGCAAGATAACAAGAAATAGCTGTTTTGGCACAGTTTTATTTTTTGTTATTTACAACATTCATCTGACAGGTTAGATCATGTGATATTTTTATAGACCAGGTTGTCACGGATGCGGCGATACCTAATATGTATACTTTTTTATTTATTTATGTAAGTTTTACAGAATGATTTCATTTTTGAAGCAAAAAAAATCATGTTTTAGTGTTTCCATAGTCTGAGAGCCATAATTTTTTCAGTTTTTGGGCGATTACCTTGGGTAGGGTATGATTTTTCCGGGAAGAGATGACGGTTTTATTGGCACTATTTTGGGGTGCGTGTCACTTTTTGATCGCTTGCTATTACACTTTTTGTGATGTAAGGTGACAAAAAATGGTTTATTTAGCACAGTTTTAATTTTTAATTTTCTACGGTGTTCATCTGAGGGGTTAGGTCATGTGATATTTTTATAGAGCCGGTCGATACAGACGTGGCGATACCTAATATGTATGCTTTTTTTTTATTTATGTAAGTTTTACACAATAATTTTATTTTTGAAGCAACAAAAATCATGTTTTAGTGTTTCCATAGTCTGAGAGCCATAATTTTTTCAGTTTTTTGGCGATTACCTTGGGTAGGGTATGATTTTTGCGGGATGAGATGACGGTTTAATTGGCACTATTTTGGGGTGCGTGTGACTTTTTGATTGCTTGCTATTAAACTTTTTATGATGTAAGGTGACAAAAAATGGTTTATTTAGCACAGTTTTTATTTATAATTTTTTACGGTGTTCATCTGAGGGGTTAGGTCATGTGATATTATTATAGAGCCGGTCGATACGGACGCGGAGATACCTAATATGGTTACTTTTTTTTATTTATGTAAGTTTTACACAATAACAGCTTTTTTAAAACAAAAAAAATTATGTTTTAGTGTCTCCATATTCTGAGCCATATTTTTTATTTTTTTTTTGGCGATTGTCGCAGGTCGGGGATAATTTTTTGCGGGATGAGGTGACGGTTAGATTGGTACTATTTTGGTGGGCAAACATCTCTTTGATCGCTTGCTATTGTACTTTATGTGATGTAAGGTGACCAAAAAATTGTTTATTTAGCACAGTTTTTATTTTTCATTTTTTACGGTGTTCATCTGAGGGTTTAGGTCATGTGATATGTTTATAGAGCCAGTCGATACGGACGCGGCGATACCTAATATGTATACTTCCCCCCCCCCTATTTTTTACCAATTTTTTAAAGTTTTTGGTTATTTTTACTTGAAACTTTTAATTTTTTGGGGGGAAAACTTTATTTTTTAAACTTTTTTTTCACTTTATTTTTTGTCCCACTTTGGGAATTGAACTTTTGGGGGTATATTCCTTTGAAATGCATTCCAATACTTCTGTATTGGAATGCATTGGCTGTATGAGTAATACTGTGTGTATTACTCATACAGCTTCTGGGGCCTGTGAGATCCAGGGGGCTAAATCTCACAGGCTTTTCACCGGAAGGCAGCGCAGATGCCTCAGGAAGGCATCGCGCTGCCTTCCATGCCATCGGGTCCCCCCCACAGCCCCAAGGGGACCCGATGGCACCACCGCCGCACCAGCTAAAAGCCGCAAACCGCAGGTCTGAATTGACCTGCGGTTTGCGGCGATCGCCGACTCGGGGGGGTCATGGGACCCACCCGCGCATTTAGCTGTGGTGATCGGAACAACACATGACATACCGGTACATAATGGGTCCTTAAGGACTCGGGAAACATGCCGTACTGGTACGTCATGCGTCCCTAAGGGGTTAAAAAAAAGGCATTTTTTGTCACCTTACATCACAAAAAGTGTAATAGCAAGCGATCAAAAAGTTGTATGCCCCCCAAAATAGTGCCTATTAGAGATGTCCCGGACTATTCGCCGGCGAACAGTTCCCGGCGAATATCGCTTGTTCGCGTTCGCCGCGGCGGGCGAACATATGCGATGTTCGGTCCGCCCCCTATATGTCATCATTGAGCAAACTTTGACCCTGTACCTCACAGTCAGCAGACACATTCCAGCCAATCAGCATACCCTCCTCCCAGACCCTCCCACCTCCTAAAAAAAGCAAGGACGGCAGCCCTCTTAGATTCATTCTGAAGCTGCAGTGTTAGTTAGAGCAGGGAGAGTGCAGCTGCTGCTGAATTAATAGGGAAAGCGTTAGCTAGGCCAGTGTCCTGTGTCCACTCCAGTCCTCAAAGACTCATCTGCTGTAAGGACAGCGTCCTGACAGCACCCCAAAAGACCCTTTTTAGGGCTGGTACATCAGTCTGCTTTTATTTATTTTTTCTATATACAGTGGGATGTGAAAGTTTGGGCAACCTTGTTAATCGTCATGATTTTCCTGTATAAATCGTTGGTTGTTACAATAAAAAATGTCAGTTAAATACATCATATAGGAGACACACACAGTGATATTTGAGAAGTGAAATGAAGTTTATTGGATTTACAGAAAGTGTGCTATAATTGTTTAAACAAAATTAGGCAGGTGCATAAATTTGGGCACTGTTGTCATTTTATTGATTCCAAAACCTTTAGAACTAATTATTGGAACTCAAATTGGCTTGGTAAGCTCAGTGACCCCTGACCTACATACACAGGTGAATCCAATTATGCGAAGGAGTATTTAAGGGGGTCAATTGTAAGTTTCCCTCCTCTTTTAAGTTTCTCTGAAGAGTAGCAACATGGGAGGTCTCAAAACAACTCTCAAATGACCTGAAGACAAAGATTGTTCACCATCATGGTTTAGGGGAAGGATACAGAAAGCTGTCTCAGAGATTTCAGCCGTCTGTTTCCACAGTTAGGAACATATTGAGGAAATGGAAGACCACAGGCTCAGTTCAAGTTAAGGCTCGAAGTGGCAGACCAAGAAAAATCTTGGATAGACAGAAGCGACGAATGGTGAGAACAGTCAGAGTCAACCCACAGACTAGCACCAAAGACCTACAACATCATCTTGCTGCAGATGGAGTCACTGTGCATCGTTCAACCATTCGGCGCACTTTACACAAGGAGATGCTGTATGCGGGAGTGATGCAGAGGAGCCTTTTCTCTGCCCACAGCACAAAAAGTGCCGCTTGAGGTGGGCTAAAGCACATTTGGACAAGCCAGCTTCATTTTGGAATAAGGTGCTGTGGACTGATGAAACTAAAATTGAGTTATTTGGCCATAACAAGGGGCGTTATGCATGGAGGAAAAAGAACACAGCATTCCAAGAAAAACACCTGCTACCTACAGTGAAATATGGTGGTGGTTCCATCATGCTGTGGGGCTGTGTCGCCAGTGCAGGGACTGGGAATCTTGTCAAAGTTGAGGGACACATGGATTCCACTCAGTATCAGCAGATTCTGGAGACCAATGTCCAGGAATCAGTGACAAAGCTGAAGCTGCGCCGGGGCTGGATCTTTCAACAAGACAACAATCCTAAACACTGCTCAAAATCCACTAAGGCATTTATGCAGAGGAACAAGTACAACATTCTGGAATGGCCATCTCAGTCCCCAGACCTGAATATAATTGAAAATCTGTGGTGTGACTTAAAGAGAGCTGTCCATGCTCGGAAGCCATCAAACCCGAATGAACTAAAGATGTTTTGTAAAGAGGAATGGTCCAAAATACCTTCAACCGGAATCCAGACTCTCATTGGAACCTACAGGAAGCGTTTAGAGGCTGGAATGTCTGCAAAAGGAGGATCTACTAAATATTGATTTCATTTCTTTTTTGTGGTGCCCAAATTTATGCACCTGCCTAATTTTGTTTAAACAATTATAGCACACTTTCTGTAAATCCAAAAACTTTATTTCACTTCTCAAATATCACTGTGTGTGTCTCCTATATGATATATTTAATTGACATTTTTTATCGTAACAATCCACGATTTATACAGGAAAATCATGATGATTAACAAGGTTGCCCAAACTTTCGCATCCCACTGTATATATTGCAGTTGCCTGCCCGTGTGTGAGAGGCCACAGGCCCACAGACTGTACTGTGTGCACACCACTCATTTAGGGTGGCACAGTACAGATAAAAAAAAGTAATTTAATTTTTCCTCTGTAATATAATTGCAGTTGCCTGCCATTGAGTGTCAGGCCCACTGACTGTACTGTGCCCACTGCCAGTGCCCACCACTCATATCGGGTGGCACAGTACCTTGCAGATAAAAAAGTCATTTAAGTTTTTCTCTGTAATATAATTGCAGTTGCCTGCCATTGAGTGTCAGACCCACTGACTGTACTGTACCCACTGCCCACCACTCATATAAGGTGGCACAGTACCTTGCAGATAAAAAAGTCATTTAATTTTTTCTCTGTAATATAATTGCAGTTGCCTGCCAGTGAGTGTCAGGCCCACAGACTGTACTGTGCCCACTGCCCACCACTCATATAGGGTGGCACAGTACCTTGCAGATAAAAAAAAGTCATTACATTTTTCCTCTGTAATATAAATGCAGTTGCCTGCCAGTGTGTGAGGCCCACAGACTGTACTGTGCCTACTGCCCACCACTCATATAGGGTGGCACAGTACCTTGCAGATAAAAAAGTCATTTAATTTTTTCTCTGTAATATAATTGCAGTTACCTGCCAGTGAGTGTCAGGCCCACAGACTGTACTGTGCCCACTGCCCACCACTCATATAGGGTGGCACAGTACCTTGCAGATAAAAAAGTAATTAAATTTTTTCTCTGTAATATAATTGCAGTTGCCTGCCAGTGTGTGTCAGGCCCACAGACTGTACTGTGCCCACTGCCCACCACTCATATAGGATGGCACAGTACTTTGCACGCATAGTACCACTAATCTATAAAAAAATGACAGGCAGAGTCAGGCCACCCCGCAGGGGCCGTCGTGGTCGTGGTGGTGGTGCTGTGATTTCCTTTGGCCCTAGAATAATGCCCAGTGTTCAGAGGCCACGTACCCTGAACTCGAAAAATTTTGAGGACATAGTTGACTGGCTAACACAGGACACCCAATCTTCTACAGCTTCCGCTCGGAACCTTGATGCACCATCCTCCTCCAACTCAGCTTTGGGCACCTCTCAAGTTACCACTCGCCCGCCCGCCGCCACCACCAACACTAGCACCACAGCCGCTTCACTTGATCTGTCAGAGAAGTTATTTACACATCAGTTGGAAGAAATGAGTGATATGCAACTATTATTGCCAGAGGATGTAGATAACAGGGATATGTCTCAGTCAGGCAGCATTACACACATGGACGTATGGTGTGATGATGATGTTGTACCCGCTGCTGCTTCCTTTGCTGAGTTGTCAGATACAATTGAAGTGGTTGATGATGACGATGTGTCCGTGGATGTCACGTGGGTGCCCGCTCGAAAAGAAGAACAGGAGGAAAGTTCAGATGGGGAGACAGAATGGAGGAGAAGACGAGTTGGAAGCAGGGGGAGGTCGTCGCAAGGAGCTAGTGGCACAGTCAGACAGCATGTATCGGCACCCGGGGTCAGCCAGACAGCACGCCAATCAACACATGCTGTTGCCACCACCAGAATGCCGTCATTGCAAAGCTCAGCAGTGTGGCATTTTTTTTGTGTGTCTGCCTCTGATAACAGCTATGCCATTTTCAACCTGTGCCAAAAGAAACTGAGTCGTGGGAAGTCCAACACCCACCTAGGTACAACTGCTTTGCGAAGGCACATGATCTCACATCACAAACACCTATGGGATCAACACATGAGTACAAGCAGCACACAAACTCAAAGCCACCATCCTCCTCCTGGTCCAGCATCTTCAGCCAGGTCAACCACTGCTGTCCTCCTTGCCCCCTCTCAACCACCCGCCACTCTGCCTCTCACCTTCAGCAGTTCCTGCTCATCTGCCCACAGTCAGGTGTCTGTCAAGGAAATGTTTGAGCGTAAGAAGCCAATGTCCCAGAGTCACCCCCTTGCCCGGCGTCTGACAGCTGGCTTGTCGGAACTCTTAGCCCGCCAGCTTTTACTATACAAGCTGGTGGAGTCTGAGGCCTTAAAAAAATGTGCAGCTATTAGGACACCGCAGTGGAAGGTACCCGGCCGAATTTTTTTTTCACAAAAGGCAATCCCCAACCTGTACTCTATTGTGGAAAAGGAAGTCATGGCATGTCTGGCACACAGTGTTGGGGCAAGGGTCCATCTGACCCCTGATACCTGGTCTGCAAAGCATGGTCAGGGCAGGTATATCATGTACACTGCGCATTGGGTAATCCTGCTGACGGCTGCCAAGCATGGAATGCGTGGCTCTGCAGCGGAGTTGGTGACACCGCCACGACTTGCAGGTAGGCCTGCTGCCACCTCCTCTACTCCTCCTACTCCATCCTCTATTCTGCTGCTGCGTCTTGCTCCACATCAACTGCACCCCCCAGCTCCCCAGGGGCTATTCCTCATACCGGATACGACAGTGTCACGCCGTCTTGGGGTTGACTTGCCTGAAAGCAGAGAGTCACACCGGACCAGCACTCCTGTCCACCCTGAACGCATAGGTGGATCAGTGGCTGACCCCGCACCAACTGGAGATCGGCAAAGTGGTGTGTGACAATGGAAGAAATCTGTTGGCGGCATTGAATTTGGGTAAGTTGACACATGTGCCGTGCATGGCACATGTGTGGAATCTGATTGTACAACGCTTTGTGTATAAGTACCCAGGCTTACAGGATGTCCTCAAGCAGGCCAGGAAGGTGTGTGGCCATTTCAGGCATTCCTACACGGCCATGGTGCACTTTTCAGATATTCAGCAGAGAAACAACATGCCTGTGAGGCGCTTGATTTGCGAAAGCCCGACACGTTGGAATTCAACACTCCTAATGTTCGACAACCTGCTCCAACAAGAAAAAGCCGTCAACGAGTATTTGTATGACCCGGGTGCTAGGATAGCCTCTGCGGAGCTGGGTATTTTTTTGCCACATTACTGGGCGCTCATGCGCAATGCCTGTAGGGTCATGCGTCCTTTTGAGGTGGTGACAAACCTAGTCAGTCGCACCAAAGGCATTATCAGCGACATCATCCCATTTGTTTTCTTCCTGGATCATGCCCTGCGAAGAGTGCTGGATCAGGCCGTAGATGAGCGTGAAGAGGAAGAGGAAGAGTTGTGGTCACCATCACCACCAGAAACAGCCTTATCATCATCGCTTGCTGGACCTGCGGCAATGCTGGAAGAGGAGTCTGAGGAAGAGGAGTCAGAGGATTAATGTGGCTTTGAGGAGGAGGAAGACCAACCACAGCAGGCATCCCAGGGTGCTCGTTGTCACCTATCTGGGACCCGTGGTGTTGTACGTGGCTGGGGGGAAGAACATTCCTTCAATGAGATCAGTGAGGACGAGGAACGGGACATGAGTAGCTCGGCATCCAACTTTGTGCAAATGGGGTCTTTCATGCTGTCATGCCTGTTGAGGGACCCTCATATAAAAAGACTGAAGGAGAACGACCTGTACTGGATGACCACGCTACTAGACCCCCGGTATAAGCAGAAAGTGCCTGAAATGTTACCGAATTACCGGAAGTCGGAAAAGGAGGCAGCAGTTCCAAAACAAGTTAAAAAGTATGCTTTACACAGCGTATAAGGGTGATGTCACAGCACAACGGGAATCTAACAGGGGAAGAGGTGAAAGTAATCCTCCTCCTACCACGACCACGCCGGCAAGGACAGGACGCTTTACAGACGTGTTGTTGATGGAGGACATGCAGAGCTTTTTAAGTCCTACGCATCGCCACAGCCCTTCGGGGTCCACCCTCAGAGAACGACTCGACCGACAGGTAGCAGACTCCCTCGCATTAACTGCAGATATCAACACTCTGAGGAGCGATGAATCCCTTGACTACTGGGTGTGCAGGCTTGACCTGTGGCCTGAGCTATCCCAATTTGCGATAGAACTTCTGGCCTGCCCCGCTTCAAGTGTCCTATCAGAAAGGACCTTCAGCGCAGCAGGAGGTATTGTCACTGAGAAGAGAAGTCGCCTAGGTCAAAAAAGTCTAGATTACCTCACCTTTATTAAGATGAATGAGGCATGGATCCTGAAGGGACTGACAGTGGGGGATGCATTTGACTAAAAAAGGCCTGATGAGATGCCTTGGGCTAAAAATGGTCCCCACGCTGCTGTATTTAATCTCTGCATGCCGGATGACTTGTGTGACTTCTCCGCCACCAACTAGGGTTCAAGCCGCAATGTTTTAGTACACTTTCTGCCTGGAAAACATAAATTTTTCCGGCCTCTGCTACAGCAGCGCCTGCAACAATACCTAATTTTTCAGGCATGTGTACATGCCTAATTTTTCTGGCCTCTGGTGCTGCACTGTGGCTGTAAAAACAAAAAAAAAAGGGCACATACAGGTGTCAATTCTCCTTCGTGATCGTTACCTTGTTGTGGTGAAGGGGCCTGCGTATCACAATGAAGCGATCACCTCTATGAGTGTGTTGGCAATGTTGGCACACCCCAGATGATAAGGTCGTTGCTTCATTGTGAACAGACCAAAAGCGATCGGCTGGATAATTTTTCATAGAAAAAACATTAGTTTTCTTTGTGATCATCTAAGGTGATCATTAAAGTCTACTAGGCCAACAATGGGCCCACACTGCAGAATCATTGTTTTCTGGGTCACTTAACTGTCACTGAACTACCTCAGCACGACCATAGGCTTTGAAAAACCGCCATCGCCTGCAATCTCCCGAACGTGCGCACGAGCACAGTCATCACTACACCAAGATTGACGCATAGAGGAATAAAATTTATGTCATGAGTGTGTCAACTATTGACAACTCTTTGCGGATGTTTGCGGTGCGTTAAACGGGGAGTTTGGTCTGTCAGAGTTTGGTCTGTCACTGTGAAGCGGGCGGAACCCTTACACTACCTGATCGATACAACATCATACCTGATAGTTTACACACACTGGATGTTTTAAAGCACGTTATTCCAAACAATTTAAGAATGTTAGGTGATTTATGCCCATTATGGATTAAAACCCGACTCTGCGTCAACTACGTAATCTTCCATTGGGGCTTTGCCATGAATCCCACTCCGGCATGCCACAGCCCAGGTGTTAGTCCCCTTGAAACAACTTTTCTATGACTTTTGTGGCCAGAAAAAGTCCCTGTGGGTTTTAAAATTCGCCTGCCTATTGAAGTCTATGGCTGTTCGCCCGGTTCGCCCGTTCGCAAACATTTGCATAAATTTTATGTTTGCGACATCTCTAGTGCCTATCTAACGGTCATCTCATCCCACAGAAATGATACCCTGCCTAAGATAATTGTCCAAAATCTGAAAAAACTATGTATATCAGACTATGGAGACACAAAAATATGATTTTTATTTTTGTTTCAAAAATGATATTATTGTGTAAAACGTAAAAAAATTAAAGAAAGTATACATATTAGGTATCGCCACATCCTTAAAGACCGGCTATATAAAATATCATATGACATAACCCCTCAGGTGAACACTGTAAAAAAATAAAAATAATAAACTGTGCTAAAAAACATTTGTTTTGTCACCTTACGTCACTAAAAGTGCAACACCAAGCGATCAAAAAGGTGTATGCCCCCCACAATGGTGTAAATCTAACCATCACCTCATCCCGCAAAAAATGATACCCTATATACGACAATCGCCCAAAAGTTGAAAAAACTATGGCTCTCAGACTATGGAGACACTAAAACATGATTTTTTTTGTTTCAAAAGATATTATTGTGTAAAACCTGAATACATAAAAAAAGGTATACATATTAGGTATCGCCGTGTCCGTAAGAACCTTCTCTATAAAAATATCACATGACCTAACCCCTCATGTGAACACCGTAAAAATAAAAAATAAAAATGGTGTAAAAAAAGTCATTATTTTGTCACCTTACATCACAAAAAATGTAATAGCAAGCGATCAAAAAGTTATACACACCCCAAAATCATACCAATCAAACCATCATCTCATCCTGCAATAAATGAGACCCTAACTAAGACAATCGCCCAAAAGATAAAAAAAACTATGGCTCTCATACTATGGAGACACTAAAATGATTTCTTTTGTTTCAAAAATGATATTATTGTGTAAAACTTAAATAAATTTAAAAAAGTAAACATATTAGGTTTCCCTGTGTCCGTAACAACCTGCTCTATAAAAATTGCACATGATCTAACCTGTCAGATAAACGTTGTAAATAATACAAAATAAAAACGGTGCCAAAACAGCTATTTTTGGGCAAATTTTCCATTTTAATCCATTTTTTCCCGTAACAAAGCAAGGGTTAACAGCCAAACAAAATTCTATATTTATTGACCTGATTCTGTAGTTTACAGAAATTCCCCATATGTGGTCGTAAAACTGCTGTACGGGCACACGGCAGGGCCCGGAAGGAAAGGAACACCACAAGGTTTTTGGAAGGCAAATGTCACTGGGATAATTTTAAGTTGCCATGTCACATTTGAAGACCCCCTGATGCACTCCTAGAGTAGAAGCTCCAAAAAAAGACCCCATTTTGGAAACTACACCACTCAAGGTATTCAAAACTGATTTTACAAACTTTGTTAACCCTTTAAGTGTTCCACAAGAGTTAATGGCAAATGGAGATTAAATTTCAGAAACTGTAAACTGCAAAATCAGAGTAATAAATGTTGAGTTTTGTTTGGATGTTAACCCTTGCTTTGTTACTGTAAAACAAATGATAAAAATGGAAAATCTTCCAAAAAAGTGAAATTCTGAAATTTTATCTCAATTTTCCATTAAATCTTATGGAACGCCTAAAGGGTTAATAAAGCTTGTAAAATCAGTTTTGAATACCTTGAGGGGTGTAGTTTCTTAGATGTGGTCACTGGAATTTCTACTCTAGGGGTACATCAGGGGTTCATCAAATGGGAGATGGTGTAAAAAAAAAAGGCCATCAAAATCTGCCTTCCAGAAACCATATGGGGTTCCTTGTGTACCCTGCCGTTTGGTCATACAGCAGTTTACGGCCACATATGGGGTGTTTCTATAAACGACAGAATCAGGGCAATAAATATTGAGTATTGTTTGGCTTGAACACCAGGGGACTGCCAGGAAAAAGCCCTTAGGTTTAGCCCAAAGTCAAACTGGTTCGTTGACAGAGTGGTTCAACACCCACTGTCCGTTACAAATAGTTCTTGGTAATGAGATACCCCCAGGTCTTGGGCAGAATTACATAACATCTAGATGGTCGCAAGAAAAAATATAAAAAACACATATCAGATGCACTAAAACAAATAGATTCAGATTCAAACCTCTGGAAACAACTACACAAAGCATTCACTATAGTCACAAAAACTAAGCAATGAGACACCAAAACTAAAGATATTTAAAGGCATGCTAAACAAAAATCCGCTCCAATTAAACACCAGACTAAGGCCGAATGCACACGGCCGTGTTCCGCGGCCGAGAGCGGTCCGTGGTATGCCAGGCTGGATTCCTGTTCAGAGTAGGAGCGCACGGCGTCATAGCAACCAATGACGCCGTGCGTTCCTGCTCTGAACAGGAATCCAGCCCGGCATACCACGGACCGCTCTCGGCCGCGGAACACGGCCGTGTGCATTCGGCCTAAAGTAGATAGCAGAATCAGATTCTGATGCAAACAAAGTTAGTGAGAAACAGGCAACAGATCCCAGTTCTCCCCTCCTTCTCTACAAAACACAACTTCTGCTCAGGTTAAAAAATAGAATCTATTTAAATTATAAAAAATAGGTGTTACATTCCCTTTAACAGAAAGCCTTAACATTGGTTAAAATTAAAGGAAAAACTTTAATATCTATATAACTTTTTACCTTTTATATATATCTTGAATTTAATATAACATTAAAATAAACTGAAAATGAGTCAATTATGTTACAAAACTAGAGGTGGGTGCAGCTACAGTATCTGTATATACACTGTATCACAGGTTCTGCAGAACATCACTCTACACATCTCTGATGATGCAGAGTTTTTTTTGGAATAATGATGATGGCATTTCTTAGAAACCAGTGATGGATAGAAAGCTCCAACTTAAAAATAACATGGTGCTGCAGGAGCTGAGATACATATTAAAAGGAATAATATACTGCCTATGATAAATGGGGAAACATAGTAGACGCCACAATAGAGTTCCTTGGCCTGTACAATTGTGCACTTACCTGTTTTACTGAAGGGTAGATTGATACTGTGGTAAGAACAAAAGATTAATTCAATGATCTGAAAATACTGAGCACAGAACTGTATTTCAATATAGCACAGACATCAGTCAGTGTGACCCGTCATATTCATGCTGTATATAAAGGGATTAATGTGTCTGCTTTCTGGTTTAAGAAGAATCATTGCCACATTAGGGAATAGAGCAGTTTGTGGGATTTTGTCCCAGTTCACCTAGTGTTTTTATATTTAACTATGAATGATAAAGCAGATGTTTCTTGCACAATTAAAGATTTAAAGTGAAGTATATCTGGCAGAAGTTTTTTTTGCAATTTTTTTATTATAGGGCCCCACCACAACATTTAGATTTCTGGTATCTCTATGTTCATATAGATAACTATACTACTCACAAAAAGTTAGGGATATTTGGCTTTCTGGTAAAATTTATGGAAAACTTAAAAAGTTCCCGCTACAGTGATATTATATCAGGAAAGTAGGGCATTTAAGTAGAAGCAGCAATGGTGATTTACTCATCTCAAACAATAATTGAAACAAAAGACAACCCCAGTGCTGGGTATACCCCCACAAAAATGTCAATGTCTCAATAACTTGTCATGTGGCCTTGAGCATCAATTACAACTTGAGAACGACGTCTCATGCTATTCACAAGTCCACTTATTGTCTCCTCTCTTCTTAAAGGGCAGCCCTCAGGTCATTGAGGTTCTGGGGTACAGAGTTACGAGCTTTTACACGGCGGCTTAGCTGATCCCATAGGTTTTCAATGAGATTTAGGTCTGGAGAAAGTGCAGGCCACTCCATTTGACGTACCTCAGTCTCCAGCATCTGTTCCCTAATGATGGTACCTCAATGAGCTGGTGCAATGTCATCCTTGAAGATTAAATTATACCTGTGTTGTTCATGCAGAGGCACAATGACTGCATTAATTATGTTATTCAAGTAGTATGGTCATGTCACTTTGTCACAAAGTGTAAGACAGTTCTGTATTGACTAGACACACCTGCCCACACTGTAACACCACCACCAAAAGCTCATCTGGTGACAACTGTGGCTGATGCATAGTGCTCTCCTTGACGTCTCCAACATCGTTGGTAGCCATCATTTCTGCTCTGAGTGAATCGACTTTCCTCAGTGAACAGCACTGAGGCCCACTGGTCCTTTGTCCAGTGTAGATGCTCCCTGGCCCAAGCAAGACAATGACATCTTTGCCTAGTGATGTGGTCAGGTCCCCTTGCAGGTTATCTAGCACGCAGACCAAGCTAATGTAAATGGTTTCTAATGGTCTGACCTGACACTTGGGTGCCTCTCACCTCCTTTAAATGAGCCTGGAGTTGTGTGGCATTCATCAGCCGGTTCCGCAGGGCATTGTTTCACAAGAAAGTAGTCATCAGTGTGGAATGTTGCCTAAGGACATCCACTTCTATTCCTTTCTGTGACTCTTCCAGTCTCTCTGTGTCTCTGTTGCAACCTGCTGATGACACTCTGTGACACTATAAGCTCAGTGGCCACTTCCTGCTTGAAGCCTCGCAATGGCGAGGTACTGTTGATCAATTGCTAGGTGTAGTCTTGGTCTCATGATGTCAAAATTTGAACAGCATTCTTATTGAACCAGGAAATTTATTGGGCTATTCATGAATCAAACATCTGCTGTGAATTTTGTCGATAAGCACCTTTTTAGAGAACAGCAAGGTGTGCAAAAAGTACTGAAACATTGAACTGTTGGACACGTGCATTCAAAAGTTTAGAGAAGGTCACATTAAGTTCACCTGTAAAGGTTAGAGTGCATTTTAGGTTCATTCTGAAATTTCACCCACAAGCCAAATATCACAAACTTTTTGTGAGTAGTGTATATATTTGTTAAAAAAGCTGATGTATATGTGTTGTCTATGAGGCCCCCCTGGTCTTTATCCTGTCTCTCCTGTATGTTTCCTGAGGCGATGTGAGGTAATTCAACGAACTTTATTCAGACACAAACAATATGACAAAGGTTAACAACTGTCATATCTATATAGCCTACAGGTGGCAGTAAACATGTTAACATGTATAACTCCTAACATCCTCCCTTTGTTGTGAAATCAAGTAATATATAACATAAGATGATTGGATACCACAATACATTCCAAAGGTGACAATGTTTTTTATAATGTATCTAGCATACAAAATCCTTATATCTTGTTGGTGTTCTAATAACCCTAGTTCTAGTACGTCTTGGTGTGGCAGGAGCTTCACATTGTTGCATATGATCATCCATCCCTGTTTCTTCGGGAGTTGTCTCATCTGGAGATGTACCTGGTGTAATCACTTCACTTATTTCAATGTCAGATTTGTCATCTGCAGTCCTCAGAAACTTCCTATTCCTTCTGTATAACTGTCCATTTGCTTCCACTTTATAAGATCGTGGAGCAACTTTCTCCAAACAAATACCTTGTCGCCAAATTTCATCTGTTGACGACGGTGATGGTTGTATTCGCACTGGCTGACCAATGCTTAGTTCGGGAAGTTCCTTGGCTCCTTTATCATAATATGCCTTTGCTTTTTTGAGTCTTTCAGTTAGGTTCTCGACCACTCCTTTTATAACCTTTGGAAACAGCAGTTTCTGAGCAGTCGGAAGTAAAGTCCTGGTCCTTCTTGACATTAGCCGTTGTACAGGACTACTGCTGGTGCCTTCTGATGGGGTATTTCTCCAGTCAAGAACCGCTTTCCAGATATCCTTGTCATCTCGTTTAGCTATCTTTATGAGTGTTTTTGCTATTTTTACAGTAACTTCAGCTTTACCGTTGGACTGACTGTGATATGGGGATGATGTAAGATGTTCAAATTCCCACTCTCTACAAAATCGTGCAAACTCTGAGCTGACAAACTGTGGTCCGTTATCTGTAATTACAGAATCAGGGATTCCATGTCTGCTAAAATGTGCTTTGCAACAATCTATAATTGAGGTATTTGTTTTCTGCCTGCATACTCTAGAAAAATGGTTTTGCTTTTTGCATTTACTGCAGGTTTCTCCATATGCAGGACAGTGGTCTCTCCCCCAGGGGTGGTTGTTTCCACAGTATCTACATCTGATTGTTTTTACTTTGCTTTCTTTCATGGGCTTTTTATATGTTCTAGCAGTATAATGTACGGCTTCAGTTTCACTTTTGCTTTCTCGCATTGCTTGTATTTGCATTTCTGTAAGTTCATGGCTTCTACACATGTCCATGGCTCTCTGTAGGTTCAGGTCTGGTACTCTGAGCATTCTCTTTCTAGCATTAATGTCTTTTGAGCCCAGAACTATTCTGTCTCTGATAAGTTCATCATGTAATACTCCAAACTCACATGTAGTGGCTAGCTGCCTCAGTCTAGTCACATGGGTAGCAGAGGACACATTTTAAAGTAAAACCTATAACCTTACCAAATAAATAATTAAAAGACACAAGACACTTTAGAATGGAATAAATAGGCCGTGTTGCTTTATTTGGGGTTTTACCAAGTTATCATACCAATAAATATTAAATTAATAATTATCAATCAATAAACCAACCATAAAATATAAATAACTGAATAAATACTTAAAACTCATTAACTTAGGGACCATTAAGTCCACCCACGAGCTGGGTGACCGATCACCCCACAAGCCGTGCCTTTCAGGCATGGCCCCCCCCAAACAAGCAACACAGACCAACCTCAATAATACTTTGCATACCTAAATTGAAGATGTCCAAACCAATATCTGATAGATGAACATTATCAGATCTGAATAACCCCGGGACAAAACCTTCTAGATCGATATGCCGGTAACTCTGACCTCCAAGGATCGGCATGAACTTAAATAAGGCTCTATTCACTCTCTTCCTTATCTTTTCAAGCTTGCGATTTTCTGCGCTAGCCCAAACCATTCTTTGGACAATTTCAGAAAAAAACAAGAATGCTTCAGGAAATATGCCCTTTATTAGGGCTAAGTCCTGCTTCATTCTTGACAATAAATCTAATGTATTGATTTTACCAACGTCATTGCCACCTAAATGAATGACAATGACGTCAGGCAAAGGCCACTTTGAACATAACTTCTGCATTACAGTAAGCAAGTCATTCCATTGTAAACCCCGTACTCCAAACCATAAAATTAAATATTTATTAACGTCAAAAGATAGATTTTCGTTGTACTGCCTCTTCAAAGCTCTCTTCCGAGCCCAATAAATAAAAGAATGTCCCACTAACCAAACAACAATACGGGAATCTGAAAAACAAAATATTAATACGATAACAACTGAGGTCTAACATATAATTTAAACCTATTAGAGGCCCATCTCCCAATCCTTTTTATAACTGCATCTTCAAGACCAAAATTTGCAGCCTCAGTGGCAGCCCCAATACGGAATGAATGTGATGACAAATGATCCATCTTGATTACCTTTAAACATTTTTTAAAAATGAAATTAAATTGATATTTAGTCAATGGACTGAGATCTTCATGGATTAAGAAAGCACCTTCAATTTTTGGGCGGACTTCCAACCATGAAGATACTGCACTAACTGGACACAGCGGAGAATTGGACCATTTGTTTAAAGTGATTATTTGACCACGACCCATTTGATCAGTTTTTGACTTACTAATTCTAATTCTAACCTGCTCCTGACCCAAGGATACATCAAAAAGGAGCAGACTTGGGTCAGCTTTCTTTGAGTCAGCCACTAACTCACCTATCCTAAAAGCTCTGAAGAAAGCTAGAATAAACGCAGTTTTAAATAATGATGATTCAAACTGATTTTTTGTAACAACACCTAACACATCAATTAGTTTTAAAAGAATATTTAAAGATACAGGGCATCTCTTATCCTTTCTCTGAACGCTCCTTTTAATCCCCTTCAAGACTTGCCTAATAATAAAAGAATTTGATAAACAAGGCTGACCATACAACTTTTGCAAAAAGGAAATGCCCGCAACTGTTTTTGAAATGAGAGAAAAAGAACAATCTTTTTCTAACATAAATGAAATGAAAGCTAAGCCGACATTCTCAGTGCTGACAACCGAGATCCCATCCTTACTTTGAATAAAAGAAAGCCACCTTTTCCATGCGGATGAGTAAGCATCCCATGTTCTAGGCGCCAGTGATTTTTTATGATTTTTAATTATTAGATCAAAACTAAATCCCACAGATGCTCCGGGCACGGGACTCCCTCCAACTCTGCTTCTGGCGCGAGCTCCCGGAATCTTTTCCACTGAAATCGAGATAAGGCATCTGCAATGTCATTCTTTTTACCTGGAATGTATTTCGCCTTCAGCCAAATATTAAATTTCATACAGCATAAAACTAGATGTCTCAACAAACGAACAGTTATTTCACACTTTGAAGACAATGTATTTACAGCAAAAACAACCCCTTGATTATCAGTGAATAAAAGAATCCGCCTATTGCTAAAATACAAACCCCAAATAACAATAGCTACAACTACTGGGAATAACTCTAATAAAACTAAATTAGATACAAACTTATTTACAAACCAGGATGTAGGCCATGCCCCAGCGCACCACTTATTATTCCAAAAGGCCCCAAAACCTATACTACCAGCAGCATCTGTAAACAATTGTAACGCATCCGAGTCCAAAAATTCTTCTTGACAACAAATTCTACCATTGAATTTTTTCAAAAATTCTAACCACAACAATAAATCATCCTTTAAAGATCTAGATAACCTGATATGCGCCATAGGAGACTTTAAACCTCTTGTAGCAAAGTATAACCGTTTTGAAAATACTCTCCCCATAGGAATGATCCTACAAGCAAAATTTAGGGAACCCAACAGAGACTGAAGCTCCCTTAACGTACATTTATTTTTTGTCAATAGCCTTGAAATACATAGTCTAAGATCCACTAGCTTCTTCTCAGGCAAACAAAATTCCATCCTGATGCTATCTAATTCAATACCAAGAAACTCTAGACAACAGCACGGGTGAATGGTCTTTTCTTGGGCTATTGGAATGCCGAAAACCGAACATATACTTAAAAACCCCTGCAATAACTGCTCACAAAACACTGAATCAGAATAACCTACAAACAAAAAGTCGTCTAAATAGTGCAAAACACCACCATCAGGAAAAGATTCTTGAATTACCCAATGCAAAAAGGAAGAAAAAGCTTCAAAATAAACACAAGATTTAGAAAAACCCATAGGCAGGCATTTATCAAAGAAATATTCTCCTTCAAAACTAAAACCAAGTGAATTAAAACCAGACGGTTTTACAGGGAGCAAACGAAAAGCGGCTTTAATATCCGCTTTTGCTAACAGCGCTCTATGACCGAACCTCCTCAACAATTTAACAGCCTCATCAAAAGATGCATACGAAACAGCCGCCTCTTCCTTGGCAATTTCATCATTTAAAGAAGAATCCTTGGGATAAGATAGGTGGTGAATCAACCTAAATTCCCCCGGATTCTTCTTTGGGACTACACCTAAAGGGGATAATCTGAAATTTTTAAAAGGTGGGTACTTAAATGGACCCGCTATCCTACCAATCTCTAATTCTTTACTAATCTTATCTCTAACTACATCAGGATAATCAAGAACAGATTTCAAATTATTAACAAAATTACAACCAGAACCTTTAAACTGCGGAATATCAAAACCAGATAAAAAACCATTAAAAATTAAATTAGCTTTCGCCCTGTCTGGGTACTTGTTTAGCCATGGCATTAGTTCTAATAATTTCACTGGCGTCCATGCTTTTGGATAATTGCTCCTTGGAAGCAAGAAAGGAAGGCTGGTTCTTTTTAAAACATCGTGACAAAGGATGATTGCCCCCACACAGGGAGCATTCATGTTTATAACGACAGCTGGCAAGCCACTTGCACGAAGATTCGTTAAAAGCGAAACAAACTCCCTTCCTAAGAGATTGATTCGCTGGGGTCTGTCTCTGCTGCACCGTTCTCTGTGGCAGCATTAAATTGATCCACAATCCTATGTCTTTCACACCGAAATTCAAAGACGGATGGATTGCCAGTTTCTGCCTAAACGACTCATCATACTGGAACCATGCAATACCACCAAAGTTCTTGTATGCCTCCAGTATGATATCAAGATGCTGGAAAAGGCCCGAGCACATCTCAGGATGCCTCTCTCCCAGCACCGCAGCATAAATACAAAACGCCTGCAACCAATTGTTAAATGATCTTGGCTGCAGGCGCTTTCTAACATCCTCACTTTTTTCGTCCTTTTTTTCTATAACTTGTTCCTTATTAGATGGAAGCAAAGATAATAAATCTACGAATTCAAAATTCCATATCTTCTCTTTGATCCCATTAGATAAATGGAAACCCAGAGGAGATACTTCACAGGGGAGAACCTCTTTTAAACAGAGTTCTGGAACCCCTGAACCTTTTTCTAACATAGGTAAGTTCTTTGACAAAGGCGCTGGCTTGGATGACCATACACCAGCAGCCGCAGTTGAAACATTACTCTTTAAAAATTCAGCAAACAAACAGTTAAGACCTGAAAGAAATTTGTCATTATTAAACATGGACTCAATATGGGAATGCTCACCACTTGATTTGACCTCCTGTCCAGGACCAGACTGAGGAATCTTCATCCGGATCTTCCCAGGATATTCTCCAGAAACCGCAAATGAATGCTGCACAGATGTGCCAGCATGACCAATGTTTTCTTCCTCCTGTGCTGCAGAAGAAGGATGCCCAGAATAGCAGGGGTCCGATGCTGCCGCATTAGCTGTGTTAGAGCGCCGCCGGCTGTACCCAGAAGCCTTGCCGGCCGGTGCTTTCTGATGCCGTCGCCGGGCCGTGACGTCATCAGCAACAGACGCCGCTTGCGGCCCGGCGCTTGCTAGTGAGCTGGCTGTGGTGACGTCGCCTGGGGGTGGGGTGCCGGCGCGCGCATGTCTTTTAGCTCTTTTGCTGCGCGGCGCCAACACCTCCACTTCCCCACTGGTCACTTGAGGGATATCTTCGCCGACTTCCACCAGCTCCGGCTCTCCGTCCTCTTCTGGATCCGCCGCCGCACCACCGCCGCTGGTTTCAGGCTGAGCGAGGCAGCGCCTCAGCCACTCTTCTCCTCCCAATGACTCCGCTCTCAGGATCAGGCTACGAAGTAAGTCCTCCATCCCAGTCTTCTCAGGCGCTTCTCCTTGAAGGGTGCTCCTCTGGAACTGACAGCTGATGACCTGGTGCTGTCACTTTTAAACACACAGGCTTCCCGCCGAAAATGACAACGGCCAATCAGCTGTCAAACACTTTTCCCGCTTCAGAACAGCTGTCCAATCCTACAGCTGTTCCAAGCGTCACGTCTCTAGGCAGATCACTAGGGGAAACCGGATAATATCAGATTCCTGTCAAACCTAAAATGAGGAAAAAAGAAGTGGGGAGGGGGAGGAGAGAAAACCTATAGACAGCATCATTTAATGAAATAAAATTCCGTGCCCCTGCTACCATGTGTCCCCCAAGCTATATGCTCTGGGGGGCCCCTTCATACTGATCTATAGTTTCCAATGGGCCTTGGTTTGTGGTATTGAATATGTACCTCTCATAAATGATGTTACGTGAAGGCATAAAATGGCTCTGTAATGCATCCAGAGTTTTCTCCATGTCCTGCTTGTCGGCATCAGAGAGTGAGAGGTGCTGATAAATACGCAGACAGTTTCTCCCCATCACTGAGCGCGGTGTCGCTGTCCTTACCTTGGGGTCTTTCTTATCAAGTTCAGTTGCCACCTCATAATCTTCCCACTGGGATTTGAAATATGTCCAGTTAACTGCCAGGTCCCCTTTACAGTCCATGGGAGACGGCACAGGGAAGTTGTTTGAAGCCATTTTCTGTAACACGGTGTGTATCTTATTAATAAATTACCAGAGAAACAATTCTTGTTGATCTTTTGTTCTGATATTAGGACTTTAGTGGTTTCTAAAACACCAAAGCCCTCTCCACTTCTGACACCATGTTTCCTGAGGCGATGTGAGGTAATTCAACGAACTTTATTCAGACACAAACAATATGACAAAGGTTAACAACTGTCATATCTCTATAGCCTACAGGTGGCAGTAAACATGTTAACATGTATAACTCCTAACACTGTACAATGGTATGGTCTCTGCTGCAGGAGAACCACCAGGCAGCTACGTCTTGAAGTAGTCTCTGTTCAGTGAATGCTGACTCATGGGGGTCAGCGAGAAACATTGATTTGTATAAACAAAGGATTAGGCAAATTGCATTCAGGGAGGAGCTGGGGACGAGGCAGGCAGGGTATGTACAAAGGCTGGGGCATGGAGCAAATGATCAAATCCAGTAAACAGGCAGAGATCAAATACAGGCAGACAACAGAACTCTATCACACCTTTATGGGAAACTAGCTAGCTAGACAAACCTGTTGCTCGGGTACCTTCCCACAGGGTATGGTGCCTTATATAAACACATAAAATCAACCACATGTGGGGAAATATTAGGGTTCATCACACTGTCCCTTCAAGAGCTGGCAAGAGCACTCGTGCCCTAAGCAGAGTGAAGCAGGGAACAGACAGGCTGCATAAGCCTGGAGAGAGGAGGCCTCTGCATCACTGTTCCAGGGACCATTATCGCAGAGAACACAAGCGGGCATGCATCAGAGCCAGATCAAGCAGCAGGTGACCCTCACAGTAGCCGTGCCTGCAGGGAGTAGAGGGACACTGAATGCTGACAAAGACTTCCAGTGTTACGAAAGTGTAGATGGGCTGCCGTCAAACCGACGCTAAACAGTCTGTAGACACACTGCAGGTAACTGTGCCTTTACTGCATTTCAGGCAAACAAGCGCTACTATATTCCGCAGCGCTTTACAGACATTAGCATCAAAGTGATCCCAATGAGACTCACAATCTAAGTTCCCAATCAGTATGTCTTTGGAGTGTGGGAGGAAACCAGAGTACCCGGAGTAAACCCACGCAAACACGGGGAGAACATACAAACTCCATGCAGATGTTGTCATTGGTCAGATTCAAACCCAGGACCACAGTGCTGCAAGGCACAAGTGGTAACCACCAAGGTATTCAATAGTGCCCCTACCCTTAGAAGGGGAAGGGATGGTGTTAGGTTATTCAAAAAGAATAAAATATATTGTATCAAAAACTAGATACTTTCTCCTCTAATGGTCTCAATTTAGATTACAATTAGAGATGAGTGACTTGATTCTAAACAAATGCCATAGCAAGGATCATGTGCTGTTCTGGGCTCTGGCAGTGGCAGCTCATCAGGGACATATGTTGTGTACTTTTGTAGATTGTTAGCTCTCATAGGCAGGGTCCTCCTCTGTACCAGTCTGTTAATAAGTTTATGCTCATTAGAGTTGAGCGGACACATGTTCGGGTTCGGCAGGTTCGGCCGAACTTGAAAAAAAAGTTCGGGTTCGGGACCCGAACTTGACCCGAACTCGACCCCTAACCCGAACCCCATTGAAGTCAATGGGGACCCGAACTTTTCGGCACTAAAAAGGCTGTAAAACAGCCCAGGAAAGGGCTAGAGGGCTGCAAAAGGCAGCAAAATGTAGTTAAATCCCCTGCAAACAAATGTGGATAGGGAAATGAATAAAAATATAAATAAAATAAATAAAAATTAACCAATATCAATTGGAGAGAGGTCCCATAGCAGAGAATTTAGGCTTCATGTCACCCACCACTGGAACAGGCCACTGTCAGATATTTAGACCCCGGCACCCAGACAGAGGAGAGAGGTCCCATTGCAGAGAATCAGGCTTCATGTCATAGCAGAGAATCAGGCTTCATGTCATAGCAGAGAATCATGCTTCATGTCACCCAACACTGGAACAGGCCACTGTCAGATATTTTTAGGCCCCGGCACCCAGACAGAGGAGAGAGGTCCCATAGCAGAGAATCAGGCTTCATGTCATAGCAGAGAATCAGGCTTCATGTCACCCACCACTGGAACAGGCCATTGTCAGATATTTTTAGGCCCCGTCACCCAGACAGAGGAGAGAGGTCCCATAGCAGAGAATCAGGCTTCATGTCATAGCAGAGAATCAGGCTTCATGTCATAGCAGAGAATCAGGCTTCATGTCATAGCAGAGAATCAGGCTTCATGTCATAGCAAAGAATCAGGCTTCATGTCACCCAACACTGGAACAGGCCATTGTCAGATATTTTTAGGCCCCAGCACCAAGACAGAGGAGAGAGGTCCCATAGCAGAGAATCAGGCTTCATGTCATAGCAGAGAATCAGGCTTCATGTCACCCACCACTGGAACAGGCCATTGTCAGATATTTTTAGGCCCCGGCACCCAGACAGAGGAGAGAGGTCCCATAGCAGAGAATCAGGCTTCATGTCATAGCAGAGAATCATGCTTCATGTCACCCAACACTGGAACAGGCCACTGTCAGATATTTTTAGGTCCTGGCACCCAGACAGAGGAGAGAGGTCCCATAGCAGAGAATCAAGCTTCATGTCATAGCAGAGAATCAGGCTTCATGTCACCCAACACTGGAACAGGCCACTGTCAGATATTTTTAGGCCCCGGCACCCAGACAGAGGAGAGGTTCATTCAACTTTGGGTTGCCACGCAATATAATGGTAAAATGAAAATAAAAATAGGATTGAATGAGAAAGTGCCCTGGAGTACAATAATATATGGTTAAGGGGAGGTAGTTATAAATGTCTAATCTGCATAAGGGATGGACAGGTCCTGTGGGATCCATGCCTGGTTCATTTTTATGAACGTCAGCTTGTCCACATTGGCTGTAGACAGGCGGCTGCGTTTGTCTGTAATGACGCCCCCTGCCGTGCTGAATACACGTTCAGACAAAACGCTGGCCGCCGGGCAGGCCAGCACCTCCAAGGCATAAAAGGCTAGCTCTGGCCACGTGGACAATTTGGAGACCCAGAAGTTGAATGGGGCAGAACCATCAGTCAGAACGTGGAGGGGTGTGCACACGTACTGTTCCACCATGTTAGTGAAATGTTGCCTCCTGCTAACACGTTCCGTATCAGGTGGTGGTGCAGTTAGCTGTGGCGTGTTGACAAAACTTTTCCACATCTCTGCCATGCTAACCCTGCCCTCAGAGGAGCTGGCCGTGACACAGCTGCGCTGGCGACCTCTTGCTCCTCCTCTGCCTTCGCCTTGGGCTTCCACTTGTTCCCTTGTGACATTTGGGAATGCTCTCAGTAGCGCGTCTACCAACGTGCGCTTGTACTCGCGCATCTTACTATCACGCTCCAGTGCAGGAAGTAAGGTGGGCACATTGTCTTTGTACCGGGGATCCAGCAGGGTGGCAACCCAGTAGGTAAAAAAGAGACGGTCCTGGAGACATATGCGGTTCCTCTTTCAGCTTTGCTTTAATAGTTGATCAATTCACAGACATCACCACATTCCACATGACATAGCGTTAACGCGTTTCGGGTAACCACCCTTAGTCGTAACAATTTGCCAAGTGTGGCATTCCTATTTAAGGAGTCAAGGAACACTCCCCCCCTGTGACAGGGAAAGAAGTCTCCGACTTCATAGGTTGCCACACACATCGACACACCTTGCAATCATGATTGATATAATTGCTATCACACTATGCGAAAACCGCCCAGAGGAAAATTAACCCTAGGATCATCGTGGCGTTTACCTGCTGTCAGTAGCCGCATAGTGTGAATGTGTCCTTGTTTAAAAATACATTTATTATCCCCATTGACATGTTGCATAAAATAAAAATAATGATAAAACAAAGAAAACAATGGCCCTCAGACCTCCCACCAATTGCAGATTGTTACATTTAGGTAAATTATACTAGACAGCTGGATAATGTTATATATAATTCCATACAGATTGTCAGTAAGTTATCCCCATTCTAATTCATCATATAACAAAAATGCTGACCTTTTGCATTGGACATAATATGCAAGTGTCAGCACTGTGTATGCACATGCAGCCCGTGGTAGGTTACAAGTGCCATGATGAAACCGATTCTCAATCACTTCATATAGTGCCAAAGAAGACGCACCGTCTAACTGTAATCCTATACCGGAGGACTGGTGAACAGAGATGTGTGCAGACCTCGGGACAATCCATCAAGGTAAGTAAGTGTATTTAAACCTTAATACCAATGTCAGCATAGGTGAACAATTCACTTTATTGATCTATTGATAAACATAGGTCAGTTCTTTTTTCAAATTGAGACCCACTGGAGTTCTAGTACCAAGTCTAAAAATCCAGTAGGCTTCCCTCAAAAGGATTTTTTTCCGATGATCCCCCCCTCTTCTGGGGGCCAATACTCGCTCAATGGCAAAAGCTTGGAACGATGACACTTGGCGTGCATGTTTATATATAAAGTGCTTGGCTGCATTCGATATATTTAGAATATTAGGGTTGTTAATATAATTCAAGTGTTCAAGAATGCGATTTTTAAACCTGCGGGATGTGCTGCCTACATACATTAGGTCACAGTGCGTACATTTGATTACATATATTACACCCTCCGTGTTACAATTGATGTAGCTACGGATGGGATATTTGTGTGTATGACCTGAATTTTCAAATGACTTAGTAGGCAGCACATAATCACAGGTTTTACAAGGGTTACCTCCACATTTTGTAAAGCCCTTGTAAACAAGCCAATTCTGTTTGAAGTTAGTTCCTTTGCCACTGGCGGTATACAGGGATGGAGACAGCGAGCAGGACAGGGTTGTGGCTTTTCTAGACACAATTCTGCACCCTGACTTCAGGGCTTGATATAAAATATGATCATCATATAGTATAGGTAAACATTTTTGTATAACAGAACTAATTGCATTGAATTCACTACTATAAGTAAATGATAAAGTTGGAATTCTGTTCTGGTCACTGTCTCCACTTTCCCTGGCACCGCCCGCGGTCGGTTTATTAGCTGGTCTATTTCTAGAACCCCCAAAAAGCATGTCTTTTCTGTCCTTTTTTGAGGCTATCTCTCGTCCCCTTCTAATCATCCAAGCTGGATAATTTCTCTCCCTCAGTCTTTTCTCCACCCTGTTGAACTCTTCTTCCAATTTATTTCTTTCACTACAATTTCTAGCTATTCGTGTAAATTCTCCCACGGGGATTGCTCTGATGGTATGAATGGGATGGTGACTTCTGGCATTTAATATAGAATTGCCTGCTACTTCTTTCCTATACGTGATGGTGTGCACTACCTCACCTGGAGACCCGCGGAGCGTCAAATCAAGGAAATTCGCATGCACAGAATGCGCCGCGCATACAAATTGTAAATTGTAATTGTTGTTGTTTAAATATGCCTGGAGGTCTGGGACGGCAGACACACCGCCCGACCATACCATAAGCACGTCGTCGATGTATCTGCCGTACCAGACCAAACCAGGCATAAAGGGATTACTTGGATCATAAATATATTTTTCTTCCCAATATGACAGCGTCAAATTTGCCAATGATGGTGAGAACTTGGCTCCCATTGACACACCGCGGGTCTGCAGGTAATACACCCCATCAAACATGAAATAGTTGTGATTTAATAGGAAAGAAGTTACTTCACATATGAAATCAATATAGCCTGGACCAATTCCTGTATATCGATGGAGGTGGTATTCCATCGCCAGCAGAGCAACCCCGTGGGGAATAGATGGATAGAGAGAGACTACATCTGCTGTAATCCAGCAGTAATTAGCATCCCAAATAAAATTGTACATCGCTCGCAGTACATCAGCTGAATCTTTAAGGAAACCTGGGGTGCGCCTGACCAGTGGCTGGAGAATATTGTCCAGCCAACTGCCCAGGCGCTCCGTCAGGGAGCCAATGCCAGATACTATGGGACGGAGGGGGGGGGGGGGGGGGCGCCCTTGTGGACTTTAGGCAGAGCATGCATAATCGGTATGACTGGTGCCTCCACACATAGATACCTAAATTCAGGTAAAGTGAATTGTTCACCTATGCTGACATTGGTATTAAGGTTTAAATACACTTACTTACCTTGATGGATTGTCCCGAGGTCTGCACACATCTCTGTTCACCAGTCCTCCGGTATAGGATTACAGTTAGACGGTGCGTCTTCTTTGGCACTATATGAAGTGATTGAGAATCGGTTTCATCATGGCACTTGTAACCTACCACGGGCTGCATGTGCATACACAGTGCTGACACTTGCATATTATGTCCAATGCAAAAGGTCAGCATTTTTGTTATATGATGAATTAGAATGGGGATAACTTACTGACAATCTGTATGGAATTATATATAACATTATCCAGCTGTCTAGTATAATTTACCTAAATGTAACAATCTGCAATTGGTGGGAGGTCTGAGGGCCATTGTTTTCTTTGTTTTATCATTATTTTTATTTTATGCAACATGTCAATGGGGATAATAAATGTATTTTTAAACAAGGACACATTCACACTATGCGGCTACTGACAGCAGGTAAACGCCACGATGATCCTAGGGTTAATTTTCCTCTGGGCGGTTTTCGCATAGTGTGATAGCAATTATATCAATCATGATTGCAAGGTGTGTCGATGTGTGTGGCAACCTATGAAGTCGGAGACTTCTTTCCCTGTCACAGGGGGGGAGTGTTCCTTGACTCCTTAAATAGGAATGCCACACTTGGCAAATTGTTACGACTAAGGGTGGTTACCCGAAACGCGTTAACGCTATGTCATGTGGAATGTGGTGATGTCTGTGAATTGATCAACTATTAAAGCAAAGCTGAAAGAGGAACCGCATATGTCTCCAGGACCGTCTCTTTTTTACTTACCTGCAGCCTGTTACGGGAACACTCCCCCAGGGCCTTTGGAGCCGGGACTACATATATACGGAGGTGAGCTGGATTAAGTGTTTCTATATGGCAACCCAGTAGTCCGCACACGTTAAAATGTGGGCAACTCTGCTGTCGTTGCGTAGGCACTGCAGCATGTAGTCGCTCATGTGTGCCAGGCTGCCCAGAGGTAAGGACAAGCTGTCCTCTGAGGGAGGCGTATCATCATCGTCCTGCGTTTCCCCCCAGCCACGCACCAGTGATGGGCCCGAGCTGCGTTGGGTGCCACCCCGCTGTGAACATGCTTCATCCTCATCCTCCTCCACCTCCTCCTCATCCTCGTCCTCCTCGTCCTCCAGTAGTGGGCCCTGTCTGGCCACATTTGTACCTGGCCTCTGGTGTTGCAAAAAACCTCCCTCTGAGTCACTTCGAAGAGACTGGCCTGAAAGTGCTAAAAATGACCCCTCCTTCTCCTCCTCGGGCACCTCCTCTTCCATCATCGCCCTAAGTGTTTTCTCAAGGAGACATAGAAGTGGTATTGTAACGCTGATAACGGCGTCATCGACACTGGCCATGTTGGTGGAGTACTCAAAACAGCGCAACAGGGCACACAGGTCTCGCATGGAGGCCCAGTCATTGGTGGTGAACTGGGGCTGATCCGCAGTGCGACTGACCCGTGCGTGCTGCAGCTGAAACTCCACGATGGCCTGCTGCTGCTCGCACAGTCTGTCCAGCATATGCAAGGTGGAGTTTCACCTGGTGGGTACGTCGCATATGAGGCAGTGAGCGGGAAGGCCGAAGTTACGCTGTAGCGCAGACAGGCGAGCAGCGGCAGGGTGTGAACGCCGGAAGCACGAACAGACGGCCCGCACTTTATGCAGCAGCTCTGACATGTTGGGGTAGTTGTGAATGAACTTCTGCACCACAAATTCAGCACATGCGCCAGGCAAGGGATGTGCATCAAACCGGCTAGTCCCAGAACAGCAACGAGATTTCGACCATTATCGCACACCACCAGGCCGGTCTGTTGTTCTATACCCCGCCACAACTCCTGTGCGGTGTGGGGCCTGTCCCCCAAACATATGAGTTTCAGAATGGCCTGCTGACGTTTAACCCGGGCTGTGCTGAAGTTGGTGGTGAAGGTGTGTGGCTGACTGGATGAGCAGGTGGAAGAAGAGGAGGAGGAAGCCGAGTAGGAGGAGAAGGCAACAGGAGGCAAAGAATGTTGCCCTGCGATCCTTGGCTGCGGAAGGACGTGCGCCAAACAGCTCTTCGCCTGGGGCCCAGCCGCCACTACATTTACCCAGTGTGCAGTTAGGGAGATATAGCGTCCCTGGCCGTGCTTACTGGTCCACGTATCTGTGGTTAGGTGGACCTTGCCACAGATGGCGTTGCGCAGTGCACACTTGATTTTATCGGATACTTGGTTGTGCAGGGAAGGCACGGCTCTCTTGGAGAAGTAGTGGCGGCTGGGAACAACATACTGTGGGACAGCAAGCGACATGAGTAGAGTTGAGCGAACACCTGGATGTTCGGGTTCGAGAAGTTCGGCCGAACTTCCCGGAAATGTTCGGGTTCGGGATCCGAACCCGAACCGAACTTCGTCCTGAACCCGAACCCCATTGAAGTCAATGGGGACCCGAACTTTTGGGCACTAAAAAGGCTGTAAAACAGCCCAGGAAAGAGCTACAGGGCTGCAAAAGGCAGCAACATGTAGGTAAATCCCCTGCAAACAAATGTGGATAGGGAAATGAATTAAAATAAAAATAAAAAAAATAAAAATGACCCAATAATATCAATTGGACAGAGGTCCTATAGCAGAGAATCTGGCTTCACGTCAGCAGAGAATCAGTCTCGTCATGCCATAGCAAAGAATCTGGCTTCATGTCAGCAGAGAATCAGTCTCTTCATGCCATAGCAGAGAATCTGGCTTCATGTCACCCACCACTGGAACAGGCCACTGTCACATATTTAGGCCCCGGCACCCAGACAGAAGAGAGAGGTCCCGTAACAGAGAATCTGGCCTTATGTCAGCACAGAATCTGTCTTCATGTCATAGCAGAGAATCAGGCTTCACGTCACCCACCACTGGAACAGGCCACTGTCACACATTTAGGCACAGGCACCCAGGCAGAGGAGAGAGGTCCCGTAACAGAGAATCTAGCCTTATGTCAGTGCAGAATCAGTCTTCATGTCATAGCTGAGAATCAGGCTTCACGTCACCCACCACTGGAACAGGCCACTGTCACACATTTAGGCCCAGGAACCCAGGCAGAGGAGAGAGGTCCTGTAACAGAGAATCTGGCCTTATGTCAGCACAGAATCTGTCTTCATGTCATAGCAGAGAATCAGGCTTCACGTCACCCACCACTGGAACAGGCCACTGTCACACATTTAGGCCCAGGCACCCAGGCAGAGGAGAGAGGTCCCATAACAGAGAATCTGGCCTTATGTCAGCACAGAATCTGTCTTCATGTCATAGCAGAGAATCAGGCTTCACGTCACCCACCACTGGAACAGGCCACTGTCACATATTTAGGCCCAGGCACCCAGGCAGAGGAGAGAGGTCGCGTAACAGAGAATCTGGCTTCATGTCAGCACAGAATAAGTCTTCATGTCATAGCAGAGAATCAGGCTTCATGTCACCCACCACTGGAACAGGCCACTGTCACACATTTAGGCCCAGGCTCCCAGGCAGAGGAGAGAGGTCCCGTAACAGAGAATCTGGCCTTATGTCAGCACAGAATCTGTCTTCATGTCATAGCAGAGAATCAGGCTTCACGTCACCCACCACTGGAACAGGCCACTGTCACATATTTAGGCCCAGGCACCCAGGCAGAGGAGAGAGGTCCCGTAACAGAGAATCTGGCCTTATGTCAGCGCAGAATCAGTCTTCATGTCATAGCAGAGAATCAGGCTTCACGTCACCCACCACTGGAACAGGCCACTGTCACACATTTAGGCCCAGGCACCCAGGCAGAGGAGAGAGGTCCCATAACAGAGAATCTGGACTTATGTCAGCACAGAATCTGTCTTCATGTCATAGCAGAGAATCAGGCTTCACGTCACCCACCACTGGAACAGGCCACTGTCACATATTTAGGCCCAGGCACCCAGGCAGAGGAGAGAGGTCCCGTAACAGAGAATCTGGCCTTATGTCAGCACAGAATCTGTCTTCATGTCATAGCAGAGAATCAGGCTTCACGTCACCCACCACTGGAACAGGCCACTGTCACATATTTAGGCCCAGGCACCCAGGCAGAGGAGAGAGGTCCCGTAACAGAGAATCTGGCCTTATGTCAGCGCAGAATCAGTCTTTATGTCATAGCAGAGAATCAGGCTTCACGTCACCCACCACTGGAACAGGCCACTGTCACATATTTAGGCCCAGGCACCCAAGCAGAGGAGAGAGGTCGCGTAACAGAGAATCTGGCTTCATGTCAGCACAGAATAAGTCTTCATGTCATAACAGAGAATCAGGCTTCACGTCACCCACCACTGGAACAGGCCACTGACACACATTTAGGCCCAGGCACCCAGGCAGAGGAGAGAGGTCCCGTAACAGAGAATCTGGCCTTATGTCAGCACAGAATCTGTCTTCATGTCATAGCAGAGAATCAGGCTTCACGTCACCCACCACTGGAACAGGCCACTGTCACATATTTAGGCCCAGGCACCCAGGCAGAGGAGAGAGGTCCCTTAACAGAGAATCTGGCCTTATGTCAGCGCAGAATCAGTTTTCATGTCATAGCAGAGAATAAGGCTTCACGTCACCCACCACTGGAACAGGCCACTGTCACATATTTAGGCCCAGGCACACAGGCAGAGGAGAGAGGTCGCGTAACAGAGAATCTGGCTTCATGTCAGCACAGAATAAGTCTTCATGTCATAGCAGAGAATCAGGCTTCACGTCACCCACCACTGGAACAGGCCACTGTCACACATTTAGGCCCCGGCACCCAGACAGAGGAGAGGTTCATTCAACTTTGGGTTGCCCCGCAATATAATGGTAAAATGAAATTAAAAATAGTAATGAATGAGGAAGTGCCCTGGAGTAGAATAATATATTGTTAAGGGGAGGTAGTTAATATCTAATCTGCACAAGGGATGGACAGGTCCTGTGGGATCCATGCCTGGTTCATTTTTATGAACGTCAGCTTGTCCACATTGGCTGTAGACAGGCGGCTGCGTTTGTCTGTAATGACGCCCCCTGCCGTGCTGAATACATGTTCAGACAAAACGCTGGCCGCCGGGCAGGCCAGCACCTCCAAGGCATAAAAGGCTAGCTCTGGCCACGTGGACAATTTGGAGACCCAGAAGTTGAATGGGGCCGAACCATCAGTCAGTACGTGGAGGGGTGTGCACAGGTACTGTTCCACCATGTTAGTGAAATGTTGCCTCCTGCTAACACGTTCCGTATCAGGTGGTGGTGCAGTTAGCTGTGGCGTGGTGACAAAACTTTTCCACATCTCTGCCATGCTAACCCTGCCCTCAGAGGAGCTGGCCGTGACACAGCTGCGTTGGCGACCTCTTGCTCCTCCTCTGCCTTCGCCTTGGGCTTCCACTGGTTCCCCTGTGACATTTGGGAATGCTCTCAGTAGCGCGTCTACCAACGTGCGCTTGTACTCGCGCATCTTCCTATCACGCTCCAGTGTAGGAAGTAAGGTGGGCACATTGTCTTTGTACCGGGGATCCAGCAGGGTGGCAACCCAGTAGTCCGCACACGTTAAAATGTGGGCAACTCTGCTGTCGTTGCGCAGGCACTGCAGCATGTAGTCGCTCATGTGTGCCAGGCTGCCCAGAGGTAAGGACAAGCTGTCCTCTGTGGGAGGCGTATCGTCATCGTCCTGTGTTTTCCCCCAGCCACGAACCAGTGATGGGCCCGAGCTGCTTTGGGTGCCACCCCGCTGTGAACATGTTTCATCCTCATCCTCCTCCACCTCCTCCTCATCCTCGTCCTCCTCGTCCTCCAGTAGTGGGCCCTGTCTGGCCACATTTGTACCTGGCCTCTGGTGTTGCAAAAAACCTCCCTCTGAGTCACTTCGAAGAGACTGGCCTGAAAGTGCTAAAAATGACCCCTCTTCCTCCTCTTCCTCCTGGGCCACCTCCTCTTCCATCATCGCCCTAAGTGTTTTCTCAAGGAGACATAGAAGTGGTATTGTAACGCTGATAACGGCGTCATCGACACTGGCCATGTTGGTGGAGTACTCAAAACAGCGCAACAGGGCACACAGGTCTCGCATGGAGGCCCAGTCATTGGTGGTGAACTGGGGCTGATCCGCAGTGTGACTGACCCGTGCGTGCTGCAGCTGAAACTCCACTATGGCCTGCTGCTGCTCGCACAGTCTGTCCAGCATATGCAAGGTGGAGTTTCACCTGGTGGGTACGTCGCATATGAGGCAGTGAGCGGGAAGGCCGAAGTTACGCTGAAGCGCAGACAGGCGAGCAGCGGCAGGGTGTGAACGCCGGAAGCGCGAACAGACGGCCCGCACTTTATGCAGCAGCTCTGACATGTCGGGGTAGTTGCGAATGAACTTCTGCACCACAAATTCAGCACATGCGCCAGGCAAGGGATGTGCGTCAAACCGGCTAGTCCCAGAGCTGCAACGAGATTTCGCCCATTATCGCACACCACCAGGCCGGGCTTGAGGCTCACCGGCAGCAACCACTCGTCGGTCTGTTGTTCTATACCCCCCCACAACTCCTGTGCGGTGTGGGGCCTGTCCCCCAAACATATGAGTTTCAGAATGGCCTGCTGACGTTTACCCCGGGCTGTGCTGAAGTTGGTGGTGAAGGTGTGTGGCTGACTGGATGAGCAGGTGGAAGAAGAGGAGGAGGAAGCTGAGTAGGAGGAGGAGGAGACAGGAGGCAAAGAATGTTGCCCTGCGATCCTTGGCGGCGGAAGGACGTGCGCCAAACAGCTCTCCGCCTGGGGCCCAGCCGCCACTACATTTACCCAGTGTGCAGTTAGGGAGATATAGCGTCCCTGGCCGTGCTTACTGGTCCACGTATCTGTGGTTAGGTGGACCTTGCCACAGATGGCGTTGCGCAGTGCACACTTGATTTTATCGGACACTTGGTTGTGCAGGGAAGGCACGGCTCTCTTGGAGAAGTAGTGGCGGCTGGGAACAACATACTGTGGGACAGCAAGCGACATGAGCTGTTTGAAGCTGTGTGTGTCCACCAGCCTAAATGACAGCATTTCATAGGCCAGTAGTTTAGAAATGCTGGCATTCAGGGCCAGGGATCGAGGGTGTCTAGGTGGGAATTTACGCTTTCTCTCAAATGTTTGTGAGATGGAGAGCTGAACGCTGCCGTGTGACATGGTTGAGATGCTTGGTGACGCAGGTGGTGGTGTTGGTGGTACATCCCATGTTTGCTGGGCGGCAGGTGCCAACGTTCCTCCAGAGGCGGAGGAAGAGGCCGAGGCGGCGGCAGCAGCAGCAGCAGAAGAGGCCGAGGCGGCGGCAGCAGCAGAAGAGGCCGAGGCGGCAGCAGCAGAAGAGGTAGCAGGGGGAGCCTGAGTGACTTCCTTGTTTTTAAGGTGTTTACTCCACTGCAGTTCATGCTTTGCATGCAGGTGCCTGGTCATGCAGGTTGTGCTAAGGTTCAGAACGTTAATGCCTCGCTTCAGGCTCTGATGGCACAGCGTGCAAACCACTCGGGTCTTGTCGTCAGCACATTGTTTGAAGAAGTGCCATGCCAGGGAACTCCTTGAAGCTGCCTTTGGGGTGCTCGGTCCCAGATGGCGGCGGTCAGTAGCAGGCAAAGTCTCTTGGCGGCGGGTGTTCTGATTTTGCCCACTGCTCCCTCTTTTGCTGCGCTGTTGGCTCGGTCTCACCACTGCCTCTTCCTCCGAACTGTGAAAGTCAGTGGCACGACCTTCATTCCATGTGGGGTCTAGGACCTCATCGTCCCCTGCATCGTCTTCCACCCAGTCTTCCTCCCTGACCTCCTGTTCAGTCTGCACACTGCAGAAAGATGCAGCAGTTGGCACCTGTGTTTCGTCATCATCAGAGACGTGCTGAGGTGGTATTCCCATGTCCTCATCATCAGGAAAAATAAGTGGTTGTGCGTTAGTGCATTCTATCTCTTCCACCCCTGGGGAAGGTCTAGGTGGATGCCCTTGGGAAACCCTGGCAGCAGAGTCTTCAAACAGCATAAGAGACTGCTGCATAACTTGAGGCTCAGACAGTTTCCCTGATATGCATGGGGGTGATGTGACAGACCGATGGGCTTGGTTTTCATGCGCCATCTGTGCGCTTTCTGCAGAAGACTGGGTGGGAGATAATGTGAACGTGCTGGATCCACTGTCGGCCACCCAATTGACTAATGCCTGTACCTGCTCAGGCCTTACCATCCTTAGAACGGCATTGGGCCCCACCAAATATCGCTGTAAATTCTGCTGGCTACTGGGACCTGAGGTAGTTGGTTTACTAGGACGTGTGACTGTGGCAGAACGGCCACGTCCTCTCCCAGCACCAGAGGTCCACTAACACCACCACGACCATGTCCACGTCCGCGTCCCTTATTAGATGTTTTCCTCATTGTTCCCGTTCACCACAATTTTGAGAATGGCAAATTTGGGAATAGTTTTTCAACCCAGAACAAAAAGTGTGCTTTTACGGTCACTACAAATAACTTGACCAGCTAAAACAGTACAGATTTGGTTGAATAGAAATGTCAGGCCTGTTTTTTTTTTGCGCTGTGTGACAGGTATAGGTTTAATCACAGAATCAGACTTCTATCTGCACGGTAGCGTGTGTCTTAGGTTTTTATGAATGACACTATCAATACCTTCAATGTAAGATATCCTTTTTGGGATAGATTTCAAGTAGGTCTCATATACCAGAAACTTGTTATTTTGAGAATGACAAATTTGGGAATAGTTTTTCAACCCAGAACAAAAAGTGTGCTTTTACGGTCACTACAAATAACTTGACCAGCTAAAACAGTACAGATTTGGTTGAATAGAAATGTCAGGCCTGGCCTGTTTTTTTTTTGCGCTGTGTGACAGGTATAGGTTTAATCACAGAATCAGACTTCTATCTGCACGGTAGCGTGTGTCTTAGGTTTTTCTGAATGACACTATCAGCACCTTCAATGTAAGATATCCTTTTTGGGATAGATTTCAAGTAGGCCTCATATACCAGAAACTAGTTATTTCGAGAATTACAAATTTGGGAAAAGTTTTTCAACCCTTAACAAAAAGTGTGCTTTTACGGTCACTACAAATAACTTGACCAGCTAAAACAGTACAGATTTGGTTGAATAGAAATGTCAGGCCTGTTTTTTTTTTGCGCTGTGTGACAGGTATAGGTTTAATCACAGAATCAGACTTCTATCTGCACGGTAGCGTGTGTCTTAGGTTTTTATGAATGACACTATCAGCACCTTCAATGTAAGATATCCTTTTTGGGATAGATTTCAAGTAGGCCTCATATACCAGAAACTAGTTATTTTGAGAATGGCAAATTTGGGAATAGTTTTTCAACCCTTAACAAAAAGTGTTCTTTTACGGTCACTACAAATACCTTGACCAGCTAAAACAGTACAGATTTGGTTGAATAGAAATGTCAGGCCTGTTTTTTTTTTGTGCTGTGTGACAGGTATAGGTTTAATCACAGAATCAGACTTCTATCTGCACGGTAGCGTGTGTCTTAGGTTTTTATGAATGACACTATCAGCACCTTCAATGTAAGATATCCTTTTTGGGATAGATTTCAAGTAGGCCTCATATACCAGAAACTAGTTATTTTGAGAATGGCAAATTTGGGAATAGTTTTTCAACCCTTAACAAAAAGTGTTCTTTTACGGTCACTACAAATAACCTGACCAGCTAAAACAGTACAGATTTGGTTGAATAGAAATGTCAGGCCTGTTTTTTTTTGCGCTGTGTGACAGGTATAGGTTTAATCACAGAATCAGACTTCTATCTGCACGGTAGCGTGTGTCTTAGGTTTTTCTGAATGACACTATCAATACCTTCAATGTAAGATATCCTTTTTGGGATAGATTTCAAGTAGGTCTCATATACCAGAAACTTGTTATTTTGAGAATGGCAAATTTGGGAATAGTTTTTCAACCCAGAACAAAAAGTGTGCTTTTACGGTCACTACAAATAACTTGACCAGCTAAAACAGTACAGATTTGGTTGAATAGAAATGTCAGGCCTGGTTTTTTTTTGCGCTGTGTGACAGGTATAGGTTTAATCACAGAATTATACTTCCATCTGCACGGTAGCGTGTGTCTTAGGTTTTTATGAATGACACTATCAGCACCTTCAATGTAAGATATCCTTTTTGGGATAGATTTCAAGTAGGTCTCATATACCAGAAACTAGTTATTTTGAGAATGGCAAATTTGGGAATAGTTTTTCAACCCTTAACAAAAAGTGTGCTTTTACGGTCACTACAAATAACTTGACCAGCTAAAACAGCACAGATTTGGTTGAATAGAAATGTCAGGCCTGTTTTTTTTTTGTGCTGTGTGACAGGTATAGGTTTAATCACAGAATTAGACTTCTATCTGCACGGTAGCGTGTGTCTTAGGTTTTTATGAATGACACTATCAGCACCTTCAATGTAAGATATCCTTTTTGGGATAGATTTCAAGTAGGCCTCATATACCAGAAACTAGTTATTTTGAGAATGACAAATTTGGGAATAGATTTTCAACCCTTAACAAAAAGTGTGCTTTTACGGTCACTACAAATAACTTGACCAGCTAAAACAGTACAGATTTGGTTGAATAGAAATGTCAGGCCTGTTTTTTTTTTGCGCTGTGTGACAGGTATAGGTTTAATCACAGAATCAGACTTCTATCTGCACGGTAGCGTGTGTCTTAGGTTTTTATGAATGACACTATCAGCACCTTCAATGTAAGATATCCTTTTTGGGATAGATTTCAAGTAGGCCTCATATACCAGAAACTAGTTATTTTGAGAATGGCAAATTTGGGAATAGTTTTTCAACCCTTAACAAAAAGTGTTCTTTTACGGTCACTACAAATAACTTGACCAGCTAAAACAGTACAGATTTGGTTGAATAGAAATGTCAGGCCTGTTTTTTTTTTGCGCTGTGTGACAGGTATAGGTTTAATCACAGAATTAGACTTCTATCTGCACGGTAGCGTGTGTCTTAGGTTTTTATGAATGACACTATCAGCACCTTTAATGTAAGATATCCTTTTTGGGATAGATTTCAAGTAGGCCTCATATACCAGAAACTAGTTATTTTGAGAATGGCAAATTTGGGAATAGTTTTTCAACCCTTAACAAAAAGTGTTCTTTTACGGTCACTACAAATAACCTGACCAGCTAAAACAGTACAGATTTGGTTGAATAGAAATGTCAGGCCTGTTTTTTTTTGCGCTGTGTGACAGGTATAGGTTTAATCACAGAATCAGACTTCTATCTGCACGGTAGCGTGTGTCTTAGGTTTTTCTGAATGACACTATCAATACCTTCAATGTAAGATATCCTTTTTGGGATAGATTTCAAGTAGGTCTCATATACCAGAAACTTGTTATTTTGAGAATGGCAAATTTGGGAATAGTTTTTCAACCCAGAACAAAAAGTGTGCTTTTACGGTCACTACAAATAACTTGACCAGCTAAAACAGTACAGATTTGGTTGAATAGAAATGTCAGGCCTGTTTTTTTTTTGCGCTGTGTGACAGGTATAGGTTTAATCACAGAATTATACTTCTATCTGCACGTTAGCGTGTGTCTTAGGTTTTTATGAATGACACTATCAGCACCTTCAATGTAAGATATCCTTTTTGGGATAGATTTCAAGTAGGTCTCATATACCAGAAACTAGTTATTTTGAGAATGGCAAATTTGGGAATAGTTTTTCAACCCTTAACAAAAAGTGTGCTTTTACGGTCACTACAAATAACTTGACCAGCTAAAACAGCACAGATTTGGTTGAATAGAAATGTCAGGCCTGTTTTTTTTTTGTGCTGTGTGACAGGTATAGGTTTAATCACAGAATTAGACTTCTATCTGCACGGTAGCGTGTGTCTTAGGTTTTTATGAATGACACTATCAGCACCTTCAATGTAAGATATCCTTTTTGGGATAGATTTCAAGTAGGCCTCATATACCAGAAACTAGTTATTTTGAGAATGACAAATTTGGGAATAGTTTTTCAACCCTTAACAAAAAGTGTGCTTTTACGGTCACTACAAATAACTTGACCAGCTAAAACAGTACAGATTTGGTTGAATAGAAATGTCAGGCCTGGCCTGTTTTTTTTTTTGCGCTGTGTGACAGGTATAGGTTTAATCACAGAATCAGACTTCTATCTGCACGGTAGCGTGTGTTTTAGGTTTTTCTGAATGACACTATCAGCACCTTCAATGTAAGATATCCTTTTTGGGATAGATTTCAAGTAGGCCTCATATACCAGAAACTAGTTATTTTGAGAATGACAAATTTGGGAATAGATTTTCAACCCTTAACAAAAAGTGTGCTTTTACGGTCACTACAAATAACTTGACCAGCTAAAACAGTACAGATTTGGTTGAATAGAAATGTCAGGCCTGTTTTTTTTTTGCGCTGTGTGACAGGTATAGGTTTAATCACAGAATCAGACTTCTATCTGCACGGTAGCGTGTGTCTTAGGTTTTTATGAATGACACTATCAGCACCTTCAATGTAAGATATCCTTTTTGGGATAGATTTCAAGTAGGCCTCATATACCAGAAACTAGTTATTTTGAGAATGGCAAATTTGGGAATAGTTTTTCAACCCTTAACAAAAAGTGTTCTTTTACGGTCACTACAAATAACTTGACCAGCTAAAACAGTACAGATTTGGTTGAATAGAAATGTCAGGCCTGTTTTTTTTTTGCGCTGTGTGACAGGTATAGGTTTAATCACAGAATCAGACTTCTATCTGCACGGTAGCGTGTGTCTTAGGTTTTTATGAATGACACTATCAGCACCTTCAATGTAAGATATCCTTTTTGGGATAGATTTCAAGTAGGCCTCATATACCAGAAACTAGTTATTTTGAGAATGGCAAATTTGGGAATAGTTTTTCAACCCTTAACAAAAAGTGTTCTTTTACGGTCACTACAAATAACCTGACCAGCTAAAACAGTACAGATTTGGTTGAATAGAAATGTCAGGCCTGTTTTTTTTTGCGCTGTGTGACAGGTATAGGTTTAATCACAGAATCAGACTTCTATCTGCACGGTAGCATGTCTTAGGTTTTTCTGAATGACACTATCAATACCTTCAATGTAAGATATCCTTTTTGGGATAGATTTCAAGTAGGTCTCATATACCAGAAACTTGTTATTTTGAGAATGGCAAATTTGGGAATAGTTTTTCAACCCTTAACAAAAAGTGTGCTTTTACGGTCACTACAAATAACTTGACCAGCTAAAACAGCACAGATTTGGTTGAATAGAAATGTCAGGCCTGGTATTTTTTTGTGCTGTGTGACAGGTATAGGTTTAATCACAGAATTAGACTTCTATCTGCACGGTAGCGTGTGTCTTAGGTTTTTATGAATGACACTATCAGCACCTTCAATGTAAGATATCCTTTTTGGGATAGATTTCAAGTAGGCCTCATATACCAGAAACTAGTTATTTTGAGAATGACAAATTTGGGAATAGTTTTTCAACCCTTAACAAAAAGTGTGCTTTTACGGTCACTACAAATAACTTGACCAGCTAAAACAGTACAGATTTGGTTGAATAGAAATGTCAGGCCTGGCCTGTTTTTTTTTTGCGCTGTGTGACAGGTATAGGTTTAATCACAGAATCAGACTTCTATCTGCACGGTAGCGTGTGTCTTAGGTTTTTCTGAATGACACTATCAGCACCTTCAATGTAAGATATCCTTTTTGGGATAGATTTCAAGTAGGCCTCATATACCAGAAACTAGTTATTTTGAGAATGACAAATTTGGGAATAGATTTTCAACCCTTAACAAAAAGTGTGCTTTTACGGTCACTACAAATAACTTGACCAGCTAAAACAGTACAGATTTGGTTGAATAGAAATGTCAGGCCTGTTTTTTTTTGCGCTGTGTGACAGGTATAGGTTTAATCACAGAATCAGACTTCTATCTGCACGGTAGCGTGTGTCTTAGGTTTTTCTGAATGACACTATCAGCACCTTCAATGTAAGATATCCTTTTTGGGATAGATTTCAAGTAGGCCTCATATACCAGAAACTAGTAATTTTGAGAATGGCAAATTTGGGAATAGTTTTTCAACCCAGAACAAAAAGTGTGCTTTTACGGTCACTACAAATAACTTGACCAGCTAAAACAGTACAGATTTGGTTGAATAGAAATGTCAGGCCTGTTTTTTTTTTGCGCTGTGTGACAGGTATAGGTTTAATCACAGAATTAGACTTCTATCTGCACGGTAGCGTGTGTCTTAGGTTTTTATGAATGACACTATCAGCACCTTCAATGTAAGATATCCTTTTTGGGATAGATTTCAAGTAGGTCTCATATACCAGAAACTAGTTATTTTGAGAATGGCAAATTTGGGAATAGTTTTTCAACCCAGAACAAAAAGTGTGCTTTTACGGTCACTACAAATAACTTGACCAGCTAAAACAGTACAGATTTGGTTGAATAGAAATGTCAGGTCTATTTTTTAGGCGCTGGGTGACAGGCTCAACTTGCCCCTGATGTAGTATATGGCCAAAAAATAACCACACTATTGATGGTTAAATGCACTTGGGTGAGTCAGGCTCAGCCTGCACCAGATGTAGTATATGGCCAAAAAAAAACCAGACTGTTGATGGTTAAATGCACTTCGGTGACACAGGCTCAGCCTGCAGCTGATGTAGGATATAGCACAAAATAACCACACTATTGATGGTTAAATACACTTGGTGATAGCTTGTGCTGGCGCACCACAAGTCACGAAATGGCCGCCGATCACCCCAGAAAAAAGTGATCTAAAAACGCTCTGGGCAGCCTCAAAAAAGTGAGCAAGTCGATATTAGCACTTCAATGATCCACAGCTGCAGATCGATCACAGAATGAAGTCTTTTGGAGGAGTTAATCTGACTAATCTTGCCCTAACGTCGCAGCTGCAACCTCTCCCTATGCTTGAATCAGCAGAGTGACGTGCAGCGCTACGTGACCCAAGCTTATATAAAGGCTGGGTCACATGCTGCACTGGCCAATCACAGCCATGCCAATAGTAGGCAAGGCTGTGATGGCCTCTTGGGGCAAGTAGTATGACGCTTGTTGATTGGCTGCTTTGCAGCCTTTCAAAAAGCGCCAAGAAAGCGCCGAACACCGAACCCGAACCCGGACTTTTACGAAAATGTTCGGGTTCGGGTCCGTGTCACGGACACCCCAAAATTCGGTACGAACCCGAACTATACAGTTCGGGTTCGCTCATCCCTAGACATGAGCTGTTTGAAGCTGTCTGTGTCCACCAGCCTGAATGACAGCATTTCATATGCCAGTAGTTTAGAAATGCTGGCATTCAGGGCCAGGGATCGAGGGTGGCTAGGTGGGAATTTACGCTTTCTCTCAAATGTTTGTGAGATGGAGAGCTGAACGCTGCCATGTGACATGGTTGAGATGCTTGGTGACGGAGGTGGTGGTGTTGGTGGTACATCCTCTGTTTGCTGGGCGGCAGGTGCCAACGTTCCTCCAGAGGCGGAGGAAGAGGCCGAGGCGGCAGCAGCAGAAGAGGTAGCAGGGGGAGCCTGAGTGAGTTCCTTGTTTTTAAGGTGTTTACTCCACTGCAGTTCATGCTTTGCATGCAGGTGCCTGGTCATGCAGGTTGTGCTAAGGTTCAGAACGTTAATGCCTCGCTTCAGGCTCTGATGGCACAGCGTGCAAACCACTCGGGTCTTGTCGTCAGCACATTGTTTGAAGAACTGCCACACCAGGGAACTCCTTGAAGCTGCCTTTGGGGTGCTCGGTCCCAGATGGCGGTAGCCAGTAGCAGACGGACTCTCTTGGCGGCGGGTGTTCTGCTTTTGCCCACTGCTCCCTCTTTTTCTACGCTGTTGGCTCGGTCTCACCACTGCCTCTTCCTCCGAATTCTGAAAGTCAGTGGCACGACCTTCATTCCATGTGGGGTCTAGGACCTCATCGTCCCCTGCATCGTCTTCCACCCAGTCTTCCTCCCTGACCTCCTGTTCAGTCTGCACACTGCAGAAAGACGCAGCAGTTGGCACCTAAGTTTCGTCATCATCAGAGACGTGCTGAGGTGGTATTGCCATGGCCTCATCATCAGGAAACATAAGTGGTTGTGCGTTAGTGCATTCTATCTCTTCCACCCCTGGGGAAGGGCTAGGTGGATGCCCTTGGGAAACCCTGCCAGCAGAGTCTTCAAACAGCATAAGAGACTGCTGCGTAACTTGAGGCTCAGACAGTTTCCCTGATATGCATGGGGTTGATGTGACAGACTGATGGGCTTGGTTTTCATGCGCCATCTGTGCGCTTTCTGCAGAAGACTGGGTGGGAGATAATGTGAACGTGCTGGATCCACTGTCAGCCACCCAATTGACTAATGTCTGTACCTGCTCAGGCCTTACCATCCTTAGAACGGCATTAGGCCCCACCAAATATCGCTGTAAATTCTGGTGGCTACTGGGACGTGAGGTAGTTGGTTCACTAGGACGCGTGGCTGTGGCAGAACGGCCACGTCCTCTCCCAGCACCAGAGGGTCCACTAACACCACCACGACCATGTCCGCGTCCCTTACTAGATGTTTTCCTCATTGCATTGTTACCGTTCACCACAATAAGAAAAAAATTATTTGGCCCAATGTATTGAATTCTAATTCAGGCCTTTTTTTACAGGCACCTAACACTATCTGGCTATCTATTTAGGTACCGTATTACACTAATACAGGCACAGCAGTAACGACAGATTTAGCTGAATATAAATTGTAGACCTAGTATTTAGGCCCTGGATGACAGGTATCCCTTTTACGGACAGAATTAGACTTGGAAATGCACGGTAGCGTGTAAAGTTATTGAGGATGACCCTATCCGCACCTTCAATCTAATATACCCTTTTATGGATAGATTTAACCTTGGCCTGATAGAGCAGAAACCACAAATTTAGGGAATTGCTTAGTTGGGAATTGTATTTCAACCCAGAACAAAAACTGTGCTTTGGCGGACACTAAATAAATTGACCAGCCACAGCAGTAACAACAGATTTAGCTGAATATAAATTGTAGGCCTATTATTTAGGCGCTGGATGACAGGTATCCCTTTTACGGACAGAATTAGACTTGGAAATGCACGGTAGCGTGTGAAGTTATTGAGGATGACCCTATCCGCACCTTCAATCTAATATACCCTTTTATGGATAGATTTAACCTTGGCTTGATAGAGCAGAAACCACAAATTTAGGGAATTGCTAAGTTGGGAATTGTATTCAACCCAGAACAAAAACTGTGCTTCGGCAGACAGTATTACAATTGGCTAGCCACAGCTGAAACACCAGATTTAGGGTACTGCTATTTTGGCAATTGTATTTTACCCCTCAATAAAATAGCAAGCACAGCCAAGCCCCTGATGTAGGATATAGCAAAAAAAAGCAACACACTATTGATGGTTAAAAATGGACTTGGTGGCAGCTTGTGCTGGCGCACCACAAGACACAAAATGGCTGCCGATCACCCCAGAAAAAAGTGACTGAAAAACGCTCTGGGCAGCATTAAAACAGTGAGCAATTGAATAGCAGAGGTTGTATGATACACAGCTGTATATCGATCACTTCAGTAAATAAATCCCTGCCTAATCTCGCCCCAACAGCAGCAGTTGCATCCTCTCCCTACACTGATCAGAGCAGAGTGACGTGCGGCCCTATGTGACTCCAGCTTAAATAGAGGCTGGGTCACATGCTGCACTGGCCAATCACAGCCATGCCAATAGTAGGCATGGCTGTGATGTCCTCTTGGGGCAAGTAGTATGGCGCTTGTTGATTGGCTGCTTTGCAGCCTTTCAAAAAGCGCCAAGAAAGCGCCGAACACCGAACCCGAACCCGGACTTTTACGAAAATGTTCGGGTTCGGGTCCGTGTCACGGACACCCCAAAATTCGGTACGAACAGTTCGGGTTCGCTCATCCCTACTCTGCTTGTATACACTATAGATTATTCATATGCTGACACTGTTCAAATAGTCTTCTATGCGCTGTAACAGCTGATCATGTGATTGAGGTAGTTGGTCACATGATAGTGCGTGTCTCTGGGTTACTTGGATACTCTCTGGCGAGGTGACCTGGTATTTTCAAGACCCTCTTTAGCCGCACTGTGTTTCTTCTTTGTCCGATCATGTGACCTGTACCTGCTGATGTTGGTTGGTCATGTGCTCTGACTTTTTTGCTGACAAGCGCAGTTTGTATTAGAAGACGCTCAGGCTGATGAGATGTCTCCATGCTGGTCAGAATTCTCAATTTGCCCTTATTATTCAAAGCTGTTTTTAACTTTTCCCACATGTTTTTTCACACGTGTTTATAATCATGTAATCATCACAATTTATGATGGATCTCAGGTTTTACACTATATTATGATATATGATCACTGTGTTTTTATATATATGATTCCATCATGTTGTAATCTACGTGTATGCAGATTTTGTACCTTCACTGATGTAATTTTAACACTGTTATTGACATTATTTATATTAATTATTTTTATTGATTAATTATCTGGTGGGTGTATATATATATATATATATATATATATATATATATACCTGTATTTAAGCACCATTTTGTATAACTATTGCTTGAGAAAGATCCCACTGAGTGGATTGAAACGTTGCTGTATTTCTGGTGAATAAACTCACTTTTTTTGGATGTGCCTTGGAATTTAATATTTTATATATAGATAAAATCATAATTCTGATATATATAAATGCATAGTATGTGGGAAATTACTACTGATGTTTTTAGCTATAATATATTATATATTCTAAATATATAATGGCTAGAAACTTAAACATATACGGTATATATATATTTGTGTGTTGCTGCTGGGATTTGAACTCCCACCATTGTATATTAGAGGCAAGGACCATATCCACTCAGCTATAAAGCTGAATGCTAAATAGTGTTGATCACGAATATTCGAATTTCAAATTTTTATCGCGAATATAAGTACTTCAAAAATTGTGATATATATATTTGTAATTTCCAATATTCAATTTTTTTTTAAATCAGTGCACATGATCCCTCCCTGTTTCTAGCTTGTGGGCCAATGAAAAGGCTGCAGTATATTTGAATTTAGGAGTAGTGTTGTTTGCGAATTTTCGTAATGGGATTTTTTCAACTTACAACTATTAGACAAAGAAGAATATAGCACTATATTAGCTAAATTGCTCTATATTCGTTTTTTTTCGAATATTCGCTATATTGCTATAACTTCGTTTTTTCGAATATTCATAATATTCTAAAACAAGAATATCTAGCAATATAGCGAATATTCGAAAAAAAAACAAATATAGAGCAATTTAGCTAATATAGTGCTATAATCTTCTTTGTCTAATAGTTGTAATTTTTTTCTCATCTGAAGTTCAGATTGAAAAAAAAATTATAACTATAAAAAAAAAGATTATAGCACTATAATAGCTAAATTGCTCTATATTCGTTTTTTTTCGAATATTCGCTATATTGTTATATATTCTTGTTTTCGAATATTACGAATATTCGAAAAAACAAAGTTATAGCAATATAGCGAATATTCTAAAAAAACTAATATAGAGCAATTTAGCTATTATAGTGCTATAATCTTTTTTTTTTATAGTTGTAATTTTTTTCCAATCTGAACTTCAGATGAGAAAAAAATTACAACTATTAGTCAAAGAAGATTATAGCACTATATTAGCTAAATTGCTCTATATTTGTTTTTTTCGAATATATTCGCTATATTGCTATTTATTCTTGTTTTAGTATATTACGAATATTCGAAAAAACGAAGTTATAGCAATATAGCGAATATTCGAAGGAAAAAAAATGAATATAGAGCAATTTAGCTAATATAGTGCTATAATCTTCTTTGTCTAATAGTTGTAAGTTGAAAAAATCGCAATAAAATTCGCATTACTAAAATTCGCATTACGAAAATTCGCATATTACACGATCATTACCTTGCCGATTTTTCAAGTAAAAAAAATCGTAGACTATAACGAATATTTGAATTTGCGAATATTCGACGAATATTCTACAAAATATTCGCAAAATATTGCGAATTCGAATATGACCCCTGCCGCTCATCACTAATGCTAAACTGTGTTAGAAAAACCTCATAGTAGTTTTTGATGTGGGTGAGTATTCCTATTCAGCAGAAAACTGATATTTCTGTGCAGGTTAACGTGTAGCTGTATAGTGTAGTGGTTAACATCTTTGCGTTTAATGTACAAGGTTGGGAGTTCAAATCCCAGCAGAAAGATTTCAGAGATAGAGATTATTCTGATTGTTGTAATAGTGATTGATACCTTTATACCTGGCCTGTATAAGCGGATATAATCACTGCGGACAATCCTTATCAGATAGCTTGAACTCACCAACACCGATTTTATCCGTGTAAGTTGCTTTTTTCCGTAAACCAGATAACAGAGTACAGCAAAACAGATGGATTCTAGTATTGTGCAGTCAAAAGATGATGCTTTTGCAAGCTTACATGAGAATACATGCGTACCTTGTGCAAATGCCTGGAGCAGAATGAAGATACAGGAAGTGAGGTACACAGAAGAAGGGTGGAGCAAAGAAATGAATGACAGATCATGAACAGAAAAACTAAGTGCAATACCAAAAACGACCACTAGATGGGAGCTTATGACCAAATATAGAATATATGAATGGTTCAACAAATTTAACTATATAAATTTTAACTGCGTAGCAGTACAAAGATTACATTTATATATTTTATATTTTTTTTGTAATTGTAAAAAATGGATGGCACAAAATAGATGTGTAATTACTAAAAAAAAATGTAAGCGCAGGTCCTCCTTCTCCACCTTTTATAATCCTTTCGGTATTCCAGAAAAACTGGATTTTGGATCTGTATACTCCATTGCGGTTTTCATGCGGTATCATTGCGGTTTTTTTCACCTAGTTGCGTTTTTACATAAATTAGGTGAAAACCGCTGTGGAATTGGCAAATACCCCGATCATAAGTTAAAAAAACATTTTAATATATATAAAAACACCTTAATAGACCTAAAAAAAAATTAGGTCTATTAAGGTGTTTTTATATATATTAAAATGTTTTTTTAACTTATGATCGGGGTATTTGCCAATTCCACAGCGGTTTTCACCTAATTTATGGAAAAACGCAACTAGGTGAAAAAAAACGCAATGATACCGCATGAAAACCGCAATGGAGTATACAGATCCAAAATCCAGTTTTTCCGGAATACCGAAAGGATTATAAAAGGTGGAGAAGGAGGACCTGCGCTTCTACCACTGAGGAAGGGGTGTAGACGCCCCGAAACGCGTCTGGTGACTGGAAGAGAAGCGCCCACCTAACCCACTGGATCCGGATGAAAGATATTGCATGGCCATGCGATAATTTACTGCACCAATACCGCTCTAGGATATAGGAGACAGCTACAGGTTCCACCAGCGATTTACCATTCCCATTAGCCAAATCTTGTGATCCCGCGTTATCGTGACGTCAGCAGCCCGAGATTTGCTACGTGAGACGCCGAAGCGGCCGGCATCACTTGCTTCTCGTGGCAGGACGGCTCAGCGTGGCGATTTGGAACAACTGGGGATAAGGTAGGAACCTGAACTTTGTATTGAGTGGTTTTATTCATAGCCCTGTGCGGCTATACCGGATCAACTGTGGAGAGACTTTTATATCGGAAGGTATATCAATATTTATGAGGACACTCGAGTATTAACTTGGAGTCATATTTACTTCTGATTGGGACATTCGAACTGCGGACCGCGGTCTGCGGTCCAAGTGCTATTACCAAGCACGTAAAGATTGTGCAATTTCCATCAGCCAGTGTTCAATTAATTTTATTTGCCAGTGTGATTTTATGTTGGCGCCAACCATCATTTTATGAAATTTTATATTTGAATGTGTTGAGATTTATTTGCATACCATTTATTAAATATCGTATCCTATGGTCCAGATGGTGTGAGTGCTCACTCCTTTCTTTTCTGAAATATATATATATATTTTTTATGAAGGGATTTGAACTCCCAACCTTGTACATTAGAGGCAAGGATGTTAACCACTACACTATACAGCTAAATGTTAACCTGCACAGAAATATAAAATAAGTCTTCTGCTGAATAGGAATACTAGTCACTACATCACAAACTACTATGAGGTTTTTCTGACACGGTTTAGTGTTCAGGTTTATAGCTGAGTTGATAAGGTCCTTTCCTCTAATATACAAGGGGTTGGGAGTTCAAATCCCAGCAAAACCCTTTCAGAAATAGATGCTAAATTGCATTTAAATACACTGGCTCAAGCTAAACTAGTGTTCAGCCGAGCATGCTTGCCCAACACTAGTCATCACGCTGGCCAGCGTGATGATGTAATCTCGCGCCGCATCGGTTTTCATCCAAGATCTTTTTTGCAAGATGGAGGCCCATCGTGAGCAAATGGATGAAGTAAGTTTGAATTTTTTTGTTTTTTATACTATTTCAGGTTAAATCGATTTGCTGACACGAAGCACGAGGAAATTCAGCATCTAGGCAAATCGAATTTATCCTGAAATTTGGATCGAATTTCCCTTTGTGGTATTCGATTCGTTCATCTCTAATAGAAACTATAGCTCTGATACACCGGATCACATAAGAGAGACTCAGCGCATCAAAGCGAATTAACAGCTCTCCCAGTGGCTGCAATAGGTAGCTACTCCTGGCCAAGAAAAGTGCCCTTTTTAACATTTAGGTGCCATGGTCACATTTGATCATTGCATCTAAAGGGTTAAATATCTGCGATCGGCGTTATCGCCAATCAAAAACATTAGTCCAGGACCATCTATTCAATATATATTCAAAATTTTCTTAGATTTCTGGTTACTTTTCTGATTGCTCCCAAAACCTCATTATTCCTCAGAGAATAGACAACTGGATTCAGCATTGGAACCACGGCCATATAGATGAATGAGAGCAATTTATTCTGGTCCTTAGAATGTCCAGATTCTGGGTTACCATACAAGAAAATGATTGGACCATAGAATAACATGACGGTGGTAAGATGAGATGTGCAGCTGGAGAAGGCTTTGAGGCGTCCCCTTGAAGAACGTATCTTCAATATGGAAGAGATAACATATACATAAGAGATTATAGTAAGAGTCAAAGGCAAAAATGTAAAAGTGATATTTCCAAACAGCATGAATATTTGTCTACTAGTGGTGTCGCTAGAGGTTATCGAGTATAACGTTTTTAGGTCACAATATAAATGGTCAATTTGATGTGTATGACAGAAATTTAGCATGGAGGTAAGGATTGCATAGATTAGTGAGTTAATAGCTGCTATAAGCCAAGAAGAGATAGCCATTGGTATGTATACTTGTCTGTTCATAATAAGATGATATTGCAAGGACATGCAGATGGCTACATATCGGTCATAAGACATGAAGGTCAAAATAAAAATTTCACAGACAGCAGCTAACATATAAAAGTAAAGTTGAGTAATACAGGCAGAAAACCATATTCTATTATCTTCTGTAGCAATTATAGATAATAGCTTTGGAAGAGTCGTGGTTACATAGGTGACATCTGCCATGGAGAGATTTCCCAGAAAGAAGTACATTGGAGTGTGTAGCCGGTCTTCCAAACATATAAGTCCAGTAATAAGTAAGTTTCCATTCACAGTCAATAAATACATTATTAACACTCCAATGAAAAGCAAATGTCTTCCTGTTTCGGAGGTGGATATTGTTATGATATGAAATTCTGTTACTGTTTTGTTTGGACATTCATCCATCTGGGATAGAATTTAACAGAGAAATTGGTTGTGTGACACATTACTTGGTATAAAACGTCAGGCTGTCAAATTTGTATTTCTTTGCTTCTCTATTACTATACAGCTAGAGATAAGCAAATTTCCAAAAATCAGTTTCAGATCTAATTCAGACTAATAAATTTGACCCTAATGGAAGGTGTCCCAATAGTCATGAAAAGTAATATACGTAAGACACCCTGGTATTGAAGTTAAAAAATGGCCCAAAAATGTCTTCTCTGGCTTTTGACCTGTAAAATGGTAGACTAATGAGTGAGTTCCAGGATTATGATTTACAGTGTTCCATAGGTACAAGAGTTTCACAAGACCCTCGCTAACCTTATAAATGTTCCAAAAATTGCCCTTTATTGGGGGCAGATAGGGTTTAAATATACATGGTGTTATCATAAAAAACTGTCACTTGTTACAGTATCATCAAGTGGTCTAAAAATGATGTGTTAATAGGGACAGATGCCTGTCCCTGTTTATACACACACACAACAGTTAATGTCAGAAGAAACAGTGGCTTGTTCTGCACAAATGTTCTAAATTATGACATAACAGAGGCAGATGTCTGCCCCCATTTATAGACACAAATGGTAGTATTGGAAGAAACAGTGGCTTGTTATGAACAAGATTTTAAAAAATTCTGCTTTTTTGGGAGGAGCAGCAGCAGTACAGTGTGGATGTGGAAAGGATAAGGTCTAAGGTATGTAGTGGTAGGGGTCAGCACAGCATGGAACAGACTACCGAGTAAATTTTTGTGCAGCTGTTAAGGAGTAGTAGTAGTGGTGGCTGTGTAGGGGTAATGGTAGTGGCAGTAGGGAAAGTGGCAGCTGCGGTGGTGATAGTAGCAGCCATACAGTACAGAACATGATGGTAGGCAGGTATGATGTGGCCGTCAATCAATACCCATAGTCAGCAATGGAAGATATATTCATCGGCCTCAACTGGGGGTGTGTGTAAATCCTCTTAGATCCATGCTTCACTCATTTTGTATACTGGCGTACAAAAACTTTGCCCATTTTTACTCTCGTATTTTGTAATCTTATTTATATATACTTATTTCGTTTTTTTCAGTGGTATGTTTAGTGGTGAAAATTATTAGTTCCCCCCCATTTTTGACTGTGGTATCTTATGTTCCCCCCTATATATTGTTCCTAGAGTCGCCACTGCACACAGGGGAGGAACTGTTCCGTGTCCTTCAGCAAGAAATCGAATCCTGGCTTTCTCCGTGACAACTCAAAATCGGAACCATGGTGACCAACAATACGAAAAACATGGTGTTGGCGCTGCGTCAAGGAGAGCTGAGCCATGCGCCCTGCATGGCACACGTGTTCAATCTGGTTGTCAAGCGGTTCCTGAAGTCTTCCACCCATCTGCAAGACATCCTAAAAATGGCCAGGAAACTTTGCATGCGATTCAGCCACTCGTACACCGCAAAGCACACCCTCCTTGAGCTGCAGTGGCAGAACGGCATCCCCCAACAAAGGCTGATATGCTACCTTTCCACCCATTGGAATTCCACCCTCTATATAATGGACTGACTGTATGAACAGAGAAAGGCCATAAACGATTTCTTGATGATCCAAGTGGACAGTAGTATTGAGCACGAATATTCTAATAGCGAATTTTAATCCCGAATAAAATCGAATATTCTTTTTTTTTTTGTTAACACAGTACACATCAGCTGATCATCCCTCCCTTCTTCTAGCTTGTGGGACAATGAGAAGGCTTTGTCACCGCTTAGCAACATCCCTAGCAACCAATAGAAAAGTTACCTACCCCTTACTATTCCCGAAAATACGCAAGCGCAAATATATTAGAGCACTCTATCTGCATATAAAGTTATTCTAATGTTCTGCCATGCCAACCATTTTCTCCAGTCTCAGGAAACTTATACCAGCTTCAAAAATTTAGCATAAGTGACCCACGCCTGTATTTTGCACGCATTACGTGAATATTACATTGCTGATTTTCGCAAACAAGAATACAATCTCGAATTCGTGAATATTTGACTAATATTCTACAAAATATTTGCAAAATATTGCAAATTCGAATATTTCCCCTGCCGCTCATCACAGTGGACAGGAGTACTCCCCTGTGTAACTGTCACCATTCGGCAGAGGGATGACTTCTGGCTCTTCACCTTGTTGGACCCTCGCTACCGGCCTTTTTTACACCCATTGAGAGGGAGGACAAACTGAACTACTACAGAGACATCCAGAGTGGCACAATGACATCCTCCACACTGTCATTGTGCCACTCTGTGGCCTCCTCATGCTGCTTCCACCTCACCACTATGTCATAGGGCCACTCTGTGGACTTCTCATGCTGTTCCCACCATCCCCACTTCATGACTGGTCCACTATTTTGCCTTTCGGCCTGGCTGACATCATCATTTATTTCACCCTTCTTCTGATCTGTCAGAAGGAAGCAAAAATGAGTTGCACAATGGATCCTGTCTGTGTAGCAGCTGTAAGGGCTGTATGGTCCCAACAAAATTGGCTTGTGATTTGGTAGCCAAAAGCAGGAGTGGGTACAAAACACAGAAGACATGCAAATATTGCATTCAAGTGTCATCTCTGTTTTGGATCCACTCCTGTTTTTTTTGGCATTAGCAATACTGATGGATTACTGACCAAATGCTGTCCGAGTGGAATCAGCTGACGACGGTGTGGAATCGGCTGATGACGGTGTAAAAGGAGTGCACTTCTTCTTGGCGCTAACATTGACCTGTAAGGCTGAGTTCATACTTGAGTTATTTGGTCAGTTTTGGCCCCATAACTGCCCAAATAAGTGAAGTGTGCAGTGATTCTAAGTGCAACACCTGTCATCTGCATGTCATACGGACTCAGTATTATTTCACTAACACAGCAGACTCCCTATGCGTGTAAACTGCAAGGCACAGTGTTCTATACCACTATACAGGCTCTCTGCAGACAGGAAAAAGCCATTTTTTTAAACTCGGTTTGCCGCAAATAAATTCGGATCAAACCAAAAAAATTTAAAAAAATTTGCAAACCGCTGAATCGAATTTTTTAAAAAATTCACTCATCTTTAATTATCACATGCCTAGTAATCAATTATTTATGCATTTATAGTATGACAAATATAGTATGACAAATTACATTGACAACACATTATTTCACTGTGATTCTTAAAAACTTATAGAAGAGGTATTTAAATATACAAAAATTATAAAGAGAGAATAAAAGACAACCTTACCATAGCAGGGAGCATAGCGTTACTGATCATCTCTCAATTGGGATTTTCTGATGTCAAATGTGTAAGGGGTATATAAACAGGTTGTAAGTACTTTAGGGACCAAACCAGGTGGGAATTTAGCTCAGATTGATCCAATTAAGTAAGCAATTAACATTAGTGAGCTCAACATAGGAAATGTATTCTAAAAACATGGCAAAAATAAGGCTACTTTCACACTGGCGATCCATTCAGGGCTCTCACAAGAGGTCCAAAACGGATCAGTTTTGCCCTTAATACATTCTGAATGGATAAGGATCCGCACAATATGGCACAATAGAAAACGGATCCGTCCCCCATTGACTTTCAATGGTTTTCAAGACGGATCCGTTTTGGCTATGTTAAAGATAATACAAACTGATCCGTTCTGAACGAATGCATGCGGTTGTATTATCTGAACGGATACGTTTGTGCAGATCCATGATCCGCACCAAACGCGAGTGTGAAAGTAGCCTAATTTGCAGAAAAATGGGGTAAAAATAATTAATGATGTAAACCTATAGCATAGCAATGGAACCAGCTCAGGAACTGATACCCTGATGCATCGGGAAAAATTGGAGCTAAGGGTACTTTCACACTAGCATAAGAAGAATCCGGCAGGCAGTTCCGTTTTTTGGGTCGTTTCACCTATGTAGATTTTGCCGCACGGGCATTTGAGTAAGTACACCACAAAGGCCGAATCACATGTGAAAAAGCCTTTTACGGGAGGCGTGGTGAAAAAGCCTTTATTGGAGGCGTGGCGATCTCCATGCAGTCATGCACACCTGACCAGTTAGTCTGCCCTGGAGAAGTATATAGTGGGCTCAGCATGCATGTTGGTACTTGCATCCCTGGATCCGATGAAAGCTGTCACTGCACCGGACGGGGTTAAAAGCAGAGTGTGCCTGGCGTGCATGCTGTACCTGCGCTCCCTGGACTTTGTGTGGCTATCATGGCCCATAACAGGTAGGTACTAGTGTTAGGGACCACTCATAGAGGCGACCTTGACGTGGTGAGTGGCTTATTACACTTTGGCCATAATGTACACCAATGCCTCATTCAACATCCAGCATAGAGGCAGGGCAGAGTGCTGGTTGCAGAGTGCTATTGCATTTGTGTTTTGCGTTTGTATATGTATTTCGCCATAGCGATGTGCACCTGCATACAGGGTTGTGCTGGCTGAATCACCCACATTTTTCCATGTGAGTTGTATGTTAGCTGAGGAAATGAGAGATGCTACATGTGCTCACTCCCAGAAAACTAGGCCTGATTTCCAGAGAATCATCATCTCTTAACAAAGAAGTCATTACTATCCAAAAGTACATTAGAAGTAAAAAGAGACAGAAAAGAACCGAGAAGGTCCAGAATCTGCATGATCAAGCATTGGAGTCAGTCAGTAAGGTATCTGCTGGTTTGGGCCTCTTTCACACGACCGTATGGCTTTTTAAGTGTTTTGCGGTCCGTTTTTCATGGATCCGTTGTTCCATTTTTTTGTTTCCGTTCGGTTTTTCCGTTCGGTTTTTCCATATGGCATATACAGTATACAGTAATTACATAGAAAAAATTGGTCTGGACATAAAATTTTCAATAGAAAATTTGCAAAAACGGAACGGATATGGAAGACATACGGATGCATTTCCGTATGTGTTCCGTTTTTTGGGGGACCCATTGACTTGAATGGAGCCACGGAACGTGATTTGCAATATTAGGACATGATCTATCTTTCAACCGAACGGAAAAACGGAAATACGGAAACGGAATGCATATGGAGTACATTCCGGTTATTTTGCGGAACCGTTGAAATGAACGGTTACGTATACGGACCGTATACGGAATGCAAAAAACGGCCCGTAAACGAAAAAAAAAAAAAAAAAAAAGTGTGAAAGAGGCCTAAGGCTGAAAATGAAAATTTTCTGCAGTGAGGGGGAATTTCTAACACACCATTCATTCTAGGATACACGGTCTGGCCCACTATATCTGAATCCTGCATCCGTCAGGTGGAAATTACAGTCACCATTGCAAGAGTATTATTGCCAGCCTTAGATTCTGCAAAGAGAGACTTTAGAAAGATAGAGAGGAAGGATTACTACAACCCCCATTCTGGCTTACTGTATATTCATTTGTGTAAGGGGCTTACGGTAGTACAGTGAAGAGCCCTGAGAAAGCAGGGAATGAGTGCAGTCGGTTGTGGTGTGCCGAAACCGAGGATGAGGTAGGCCTGAGAAAGAAGAGGGCCTACCCAAAGAAAAGATATGGAAGAAATGAGTTGTAAATGAGTGGAGTGGTGGGAGGGTCAAAAGCTCAGACCTCAATGATGCAGGAGCCAGGTAAGGGGAGTGCCCTAAATAGGCTGGAGGCGGACCTCAGCCCCTCCCACAAATCCAGGCAATCTGCCTTAATACTTGTGTAAGGGGCTTACGGTAGTACAGTGAAGAGCCCTGAGAAAGCAGGGAATGAGTGCAGTCGGTTGTGGTGTGCCGAAACCGAGGATGAGGTAGGCCTGAGAAAGAAGAGGGCAAAAATGGAAATAAACCAGTTTATTGTAGCCAATTGATGTATCAATAGCTTGACCCGACATGTTTTGGAAAGCCACTCTTAACTCTTGTGTTGGATTGGGAATGTATTGCGCGTAAGCGGATGACTCCCAGTGCCCCAATTCCCTGATGACCTGAGTGAGGATGTTGGCACTGGAGGCCGTGAACGTGGCTCCAATGCGAAAGGAGTGCCCTGAGTAGTTGGCTGCGTTGAGGCCTAGTTGTGTGAGGGATGACCCGGCATGGGTCATGAAGGTGGTGGTGGTGAGTACCGAACCATGTAGTTGAAGTAGCGGTTGAGAGGGTAGAACTTGTGACGCTGATTGTAAGCATCCAGAACCCTGACTGGACACCATCTGTTGTGCGTGGGGTAATATGAAATGTTGACGGGTAAGTGCTGACTATTCTTGGAGTGAGGTAAGGACAGGATGTAGTGAACCATGTGTTTTGACACGTGGGCGACAAGAAGACAAGGTGAGGTTCGGGTCGTGGAGGCTGTAGTGAATTTCCCGGAACTCAGGAATCCGTAGAAGGCCAAGTAAATTGCCGTTTTGATGATGGAGTTGGCATCTGTTTCAAGAGGCGTGGCGTCCAGTAAGTCGGATAATGCTTTGAAGATATGATTGATTATGGGTAGCCTCTGGGCTGGACGTGCGGGTTCCGCTTCTTGAATCCTCTGAGTATGGATTTGATCTGGTGCGAGGACATGAAGCTGATGTTATTGGGGTGTATGATTAGCATATGATGTTGAAATGCCGGTGAGATATAGTTTGATGGTGTTGTATGACATTTGAGTTTGAGGTGGCAAAAGAAGCCAACCCCGGAAGAGACGTCATGACAAAAGGGTGCGTGATGTTGTGTTCCAACAGGAACCTGTTGAATAGTGTGAACGCTCTGTCGTATGTTCTATGTGTATTGTCTGATAGTGCTAAGTGGGACAAAGACTGGCTATGCCGCATGATGCCTTCTAATCCAGAATGAGCTGTTTGAAATGATGGAGTGATGGAGGCCATGGGTGACGCTGATGGGAGAGCTTGATGGAATGCCTAAAATTTGACGCGAGACAGATTGTCAGCTGCCGTATTGCCCACCCCCCGGGACATGGAAACAATGTAAGAAGAAATTATTGCAAGTGGCCAACCAAGGAAGTCTCCGCAGAAACCTCACGATTGTGAGGGACTTGGAACGATCCTGTTGATGAACTGGCAGGTCGTATGGTTGTCTGAATAGCACCGGACTGACATGTTTGCCCATGAATGACCCCACGCTACGGCAGCCGCCATGACGGGGTAGATCTTGAAAAGCGCTGAGGCAGTGGAGAATCTCTCCGACCCCGGACCGCAGGAGGCCAGCTGCCCCACAGCCAATCGTTCCCAAAAATGGCCGCGAAGCCTGTGGTAGATGCCGCATCTGACCAGATAGAGGGGGAAGAGTCCGACGGCTGAGGGAGAACCAAGCCCCCGCCATTCCAGGTGGACAGAAATCTCCCCCACATGCCCAGACCTGCCGCAACATGGGCATCCAGGGACAACCCGTGCGAGTCGTGTAGGAAAAAAAAGGGGAGAGGTGCAGGAGCCGTGATATAAATGAGTGACCCTGAGGTGGATGCGCATGGCAAAGATCAGGGAGCCCAGCAGGGACTGCCGTTTTTTGCGGCTGCCGGTGCTGAGTTGAAGGTAGTTGTCTATGTGGGCGAGAATGTCCTGGATCTTCCCGGATGGCAAACTGGCTTGCATTGAGGCTGAATCCAACTGCGTACCCAGGAAAGGTGATGACCGTGTCTGGCCCTTCTGTCTTCTTGGTGGCGACGGGTACCCCAGGTTCCTCCTCCGGTATTATGTGCGCCGGGCTGACTTCTTGGTCCTCCAGGCTAACGGTCGACGTGATCACTGGCAATCCGGCCGGCGCTGGTGACGCTGCCGGTGGTGGCCCTGCCAAGGAGAGGGTCGCGGTGACCGATTCCAGCCTCTCCAACCTGGCGTTGACTTTAGACATGGATGACATTTAGAGAGGACAGAATGGTATGTATATCCCCTGTGCTGGACTGGCTAGGTCCTTCCCCTGCCTCCCTGTTATCGATTGGTGTGCACAGCAGCCGGAAAGCTCTGCTCTCCTCGCCGTGGCGGGGAAGGGAACAAGCCGTCACCTTAACTCCGTCGTTATGCGCGGGATTGTCCAGGATCTGATGGGTGCTGGACTGGCTAGACCGTCTCCCTGGGTAGCAGTGACGGATCTAGCAGGGGTGCCAGGTAGGGAGAAGTTCTCTATCCCTTCCAGAGACATGGTAAAACAAAACAGTTGATTAGCTTGGGGAAACACAGGATCGTGCTGGCAAGCTAGCTAGGCCGGACGGCGAAAAATTATACTTGCATGGTGACAGATGAGGCCCTGCTAATTTGCCAAGCGGCTTGAGAGGCTCTACCTATGATTTGGCGCGAGGGGTTAATGAGGCCACTTGTGGTAGTGGCAGGAGCGTTGGCCTCTCGGTGACTGTAAGACAGGACTAGGGGAAGGGAGTGACAGGTGAGGCCCTCTCTATGCAACACGCGAGGCGGCTTGCTAACGAGGTGGCGCGTTGGGCGGGTGCCTCTGTACGTTTGAGGCGGGGTGTCGGCCTCGCGGGACCACTAACTGCTGGCGAAGCCAAGAAGGGGGTAACCTAGTGGGATGATGGTGCCCCTAAAGCCAGCACACTGACCCTAACGGGATTATTCGAAATGTAAGGAAGACTTTTGTTAAATGAGCAGGTGAACGTACCTGGTGGTAAGAAAATTCTCCGGATACACGGTAGTGCAAAATACAATATAGGTTGACCGCCTGAAAAAGGGGGAGGGTAGACATAAAAATAGTGTGATAAAATGTGACAATGTACATGGTACATATGCATGACCCGGAGGATCATGACGGTTGTTCATGAAATGATAGCTTGCGCCTGGTGTGAGAAGAGACCAGCGCGTGGCGTATGGCCATGCACAAGTGGGAATGTGCGTTTTGCAATCCAATGGAACGTATTGGTCTGTGTCCTTTAAATCTTTTTTTTTAATTTTTTTTATTTTTTATATTGACGGGACCATCCGAAATGTAAGGAGAAAATCGTTTAAGAGCAGGTGTACGTACCTGGTAACAGAAAGTAGTATGACGAGAGTGGACTGTGGTATAAACATTAGCATGACCCGAGAGGATCATAACGTGAATATGCAATAATGCAGCGCCTGTGCGGGTGATGTGCGAAATGAGGCCTGTGATTTATTACGTGGTGGAGCGTGTGATCGTGCGGACTGTATGGATTTCCCATTTTTTTTTTTTTTTTTTTTTTTTCATTAATTAATTAATTAATTTATTTATTTATTTATTTATTTATTTATTTATTATTGACCCTGGGGCAAAGTGGTGGGTTTATGTTTATGTGTGGGGGCTGTTTGCCCTAATGGCGGTGGGGTGTTTTAACAAGGAGGGTTTGTGTGCAAGGCAAAACAGGCTGGTTATTCATGAAATGACAGCTTGCGCCTGGTGTGAAAGAGACCAGTGCGTGCCGTGTGGCCATGGGCAGGGACAGGAGGCCTGGCTCATGATCTTCCATGTTTATTCCAACGGTGTTAGATGGCGTTTCCCTTTCTTTTATTGGGGCTGCTGGGGTGTGTATGACTGGGGGGGCGTGCTGGAAGGCTCCCCTGCCGTCCGACGGCGCCCCCCCGCAACGGATGCGGCGCGCACGGCCGCCGGGATACCGCGCATGCGCCGACGGAATCGCCGCGCATGCGCAGAACCCCGGCCGCGCACGCGCAGACCAGGCACCATGACGCGGCCGGGCGCCATCGGGCGCGGGGCAGGAGGAGCGGTAACCAGGCAGGCGGTGGTGGGGAGGGGATGTCAGGGCAGCGTGAGCCCAGTGGAGGTGAAATGAATGGGGGGTGTGCAGGTTGCACCGCCGCTGGCCCCCGTGACTGCGCACGTAAATGACCGGGGGGGGGGAAGGAAAGTGTAGGTGAAGTGAAAGTGAATCATGTGGAACATACTTGGAAGATTTGTGACTGTGTGTGAGGAGTGACATTTGGAGCATGTGAAATGAACGCCATTTATTTGTGAACCCATTCGTCCGGAGTCCCCCGTCCCCCATGGCCGCCGGGACACCGCGCATGCGCCGACGAAATCGCCGCGCATGCGCAGAACCCCGGCCGCGCATGAGCAGACCAGGCCCCAGGACGCAACCGGGCGCCATCGGCCGCGCGGCAGGAGGAGCGGCAAACAGGCAGGGGGCGGTGATGTCTGCGCCGCGGCAAGCCCAGTGAAGTTTGAAATGAATGGGGGGTGTGCCGGGTGTACCGCAGCTGGCCCCTGTGCTGTGTACATGAAATACGAGGAGGGGAGGGCATGAATGTTGGATGTTTGAGGGGTGAAAACTAGAAATGGGGAATGGGGCTGGAACCATCAGGGAGCTGACCGGAGTGACGGTCCTGTGGGGAGACGCCAGAATAGGCATGAGCAATGAGCTGCCGGTGATTGCTGCGAGCAGCCGTGACATGGATGCAGTGTGTGTGAAAAGAACCATGGAAAAAGGGGGGGATTTAATCCACGAACCATCGGTCGCATGCTGCCAGAGCTGTTGACCGGAATGGTGGTGCGGTTTGTGAATGAATATGCATGAAACAGGTGTGACAGAAATGAATGCTGGTGACTTGCATGAAAAACCGTGATATTGGTGCGCATTGATGAAATGAGATGAACCGGTACAGGGGCAACCGTGAGGCCCTGCTGTACCGTATGAAATAACTCATACGCATTGTGCTCCTGCAGCCGTGCACATGAACATGAGGAGGGGGCGGGGGGGCATGAATGTGGATGATTGTGGGGTGATATGGACTGAAAAGAAATGGGGAACGAGCCTGGAACCCCAGGGGTGCTGACCGCAGTGTTGTGCCTGTGGGAAGATTGCTGAACGAGACATGACAAAAAGAGATGCTGGTGACTGTGAGAAAGCCGTGACATTAGCGCAGCGTCTATGAAATGAAATGAAACAGAAATGGGGGATTAGGCCAGAAACCATGCCGCATGCTGCAGAGGTATTGACCGGAATGGTAGCACGGTGTGGACAAATTGCGCATGAACAAGGCGTGACAGAAATGAATACTGGTGACTTGTATAAGAAAACCGTGACATTGGTGCAGCGTATGATGAAATGAAATGAACCGGTACAGGGGCAACCGTGAGGCCCCGGCTGTACCGTATGGATGACTCAGAAAACCACTGCCTGCATGCCGCAGGGGTGTTGACCGGAGTGGTGATACGGTGTAGATAAATTTATGCATGAACGAGACATGACAGAAATGAAATGCTGGTGACCTGGGCGAGAAAGCTGTGACATTAGTGCAGCGTTTGGTGAAAGGAATGAACCGAAATGGGGGGTTGCCCAGGAAACGACTGCATGCTTGCCGCAGGGGTGCTGACCGGAATAATGGTACCATGTAGACAAATTGTGCATGAACAAGGCGTGACAGAAATGAAATACTGGTGACTTGTATGAGAAAACAGTGACATTGGTGCAGCGTTTGGTGAAATGAATTGAACCGGTACAGGGGGCAACCGTGAGGCCCCGGCTGTACCGTATGGATGACTCGCAGTTTAACGGGCAAACGTGACCCACAGTGAACCTGAGTAAAGCCGGAAAAATAGAACCGAAATGCTCCAAATCCAGAACTGATGGCAATGAAAAACTCCCAGGAATTCAGCAACTCGCAGGCAACTCTCCAGACACTCCACAAGCGACCTCCTCTCTCAAAAGCTCAGACCTCAATGATGCAGGAGCCAGGTAAGGGGAGTGCCCTAAATAGGCTGGAGGCGGACCTCAGCCCCTCCCACAAATCCAGGCAATCTGCCTTAATACATATTATATCTAGGAAGATTTGCACTGTGAATTATTTGGAACTGTGTTTCAATTCTTTTGATTGTACTACAACTCCAACTCTGCACGTAGTGTTAGTTAAGAAAGACATTTATTTTCCTGCAACTGGCCTGGTTCCTGACTCCAGCAACATATGCCAGCCACTGCACCTACAATTCCTGACTTGCACCCACACCAAACTCACAGCACCAAGGGCACCCCAACTGCCATCAGACAGGAACGCCAACATCAGGGTGTGCCCCGACGGAAGAAAGAGTGAGCCCTCCTAAGGCTGAGTTCACACTGGCGTTGCGGGAAATGGTGCGGGTGCGTTGCGGCAACATGCGTGATTTTTCCGCGCGAGTGCAAAACATTGTAATGCGTTTTGCACGCGCGTGAGAAAAATCAGCATGTTTGGTACCCAAACCCGAACTTCTTCACAGAACTTCGGGCTTGGGTTAGGTGTTCTGTAGATTGTATTATTTTCCCTTATAGCATGGTTATAAGGGAAAATAATAGCATTCTGAATACAGAACGCATAGTAAAATAGCGCTGGAGGGGTTAAAAATAAATAAATAATAATTTAACTCACCTTAATCCACTTGCTCGCGCAGCCCGGCATCTCTTCTGTCTTCATCTTAGCTGTGTGCAGGTAAAGGACCTGTGGTGACGTCACTCCGGTCATCACATGGTCCGTCACATGATCTTTTACCATGGTGATGGATCATGTGATGACCGTAATGACGTCACCACAGGTCCTTTTCCTGCACACAGCTAAGATGAAGACAGAAGAGATGCCGGCTGCGCGAGCAAGTGGATTAAGGTGAGTTAAATTATTATTTATTTATTTTTAACCCCTCCAGCGCTATTTTACTATGCGTTCTGTATTCAGAATGCTATTATTTTCCCTTATAACCATGTTATAAGGGAATATAATAATGATCGGGTCTCCATCCCGATCGTCTCCTAGCAACCGTGCGTGAAAATCCCACCGCATCCGCACTTGCTTGCGGATGCTTGCGATTTTCACGCAGCCCCATTCACTTCTATGGGGCCTGCGTTGCGTGGAAAACGCACAATATAGAGCATGCTGCGATTTTCACGCAACGCATAAGTGATGCGTGAAAATCACAGCTCATGTGCACAGCCCCATAGAAATGAATGGGTCCAGATTCAGTGCAAGTGCAATGCATTCACATCACGCATCCCACCCGCGCAGAATACTCGCCCGTGTGAACTCAGCCTAACATTGCCCTGGTCCTAGGGAACATTATTGGGAGGACTGTCACTGTGAATAATCATTGCAGCCACAGCCACTACCACTTTCATCTTCTGCTAGGCGTCTTGCGGCACCGTGGCAGCAAGAGGCAGGGTCTGCTATGCTAAATATCAGTGTAAGGCCTCCTGCACACGACAGTATTTTTTCACGGTCCGCAAAACGGGGTTCCGTTGGTCCGTGATCCGTGACCGTTTTTTCGTCCGTGTGTCTTCCTTGATTTTTGGAGGATCCACGGACATGAAAAAAAAGTCGTTTTGGTGTCCGCCTGGCCGTGCGGAGCCAAACGGATCCGTCCAGAATTACAATGCAAGTCAATGTGGACGGATCCGTTTGACGTTGATACAATATGGTGCAATTGCAAACGGATCCGTCCCCCATTGACTTTCAATGTAAAGTCAGGAGTTAATATACCATGGGATCAGAGTTTTCTCCAATCCGATGGTATATTTTAACTTGAAGCGTCCCCATCACCATGGGAACGCCTCTATGTTAGAATATACCATCGGATTTGAGTTACATCGTGAAAACTCATATCCGACAGTATATTCTAACACAGAGGCGTTCCCATGGTGATGGGGACGCTTCAAGTTAGAATATACTACGAACTGTGTACATGACTGCCCACCCGATCTCTTACAGGGGGCTGTGATCAGCACAATTAACCCCTCAGGTGCCGCACCTGAAGGGGTTAATTGTGCGTATCATAGCCCCCTGTAAGAGATCAGGCAGCAGGGGGCAGACCCCCCTCCCTCCCCAGTTTGAATATCATTGGTGGCCAGTGTGCGCCCCCCCGGCCCCCCCTCCCTCCCTCTATTGTATTATCATTGGTGGCCAGTGTGCGGCCTCTGTGCGGCACATTGCTTAATGATCTGTCACTTACCAGTAGGAGGAGCTCCCGGACAGTCACAGACAGCGCAGCAGGTAAGTATGATGCTTCTAATATTGCTAAGTAACCATGGCAACCAGGACTGCAGTAGCGTCCTGGTTGCCATGGTTACCGATCGGAGCCCCAGCGATTAAACTGGGACTCCGATCGGAACTCTCCGCTGCCACCAATGATGAGGGGGGTGGGGGGGGAGAGGGGAGGCCGCACACTGGCCACCAATGATATTAATACAATAGAGGGGTGGCCGGGGGGGGGGGCGCACACTGGCCACCAATGATAATACAATAGAGGGAGGGAGGGGGGGCCGGGGGGGCCACACACTGGCTAACAATGATAATACAATAAAGGGAGGGAGGGGGGCCGGTGGGGGCCGCACTGGCTACCAATGATATTAATACAATAGAGGAAGAGGGGGCTGGGGGGGCCGCACTGGCCACCAATGATATTAATACAATAGAGGGAGGGGGGGCCGGGGGGGCCGCACTGGCCACCAATGAAATTAAAACTGGGGAGGGAGGGGGGTCTAGCCTAGCAGCCCCTGATCTCTTACAGGGGGCTATGATACGCACAATTAACTCCTTCAGGTGCGGCACTTGAGGGGTTAATTGTGCGGATCACAGCCCCCTGTAAGAGATCGGGTGCTGCCAGGCAGCAGGGGGCAGTCATGTACACAGTTCGTAGTATATTCTAACTAGAAGCGTCCCCATCACCATGGTAACGCCTCTGTGTTAGAATATACTGTCGGATTTGAGTTTTCACAAAGTGAAAAAGGATCTTCGGATCCGTCTGTATGAAAGTAGCCTACGGACACGGATCACGGACACGGATGCCAATCTTGTGTGCATCCGTGTTTTTTCACGGACCCATTGACTTGAATGGGTCCGTGAACCGTTGTCCGTCAAAAAAATAGGACGGAGGCGGATGACAAACGGTGCATTTTCCGATTTTTCCACGGACCCATTGAAAGTCAATGGGACCGCAGAAAAACATGTTAAACGGGACAACGGCCACGGGTGCACACAACGGTCGTGTGCAGGAGGCCTAAAACTGACAAGTACAATATACTACAGAATGATCCGCAAGTATGGAGACACCTGAATAAATAGACAAAAACAGTGGTTGGGAATACCATCCTGTGTGTGGAATGTTGCTAAGGGAAATACAGTCAGGGCCATAAATATTGGGACATCACACAATTCGAACATTTTTGGCTCTATACACCACCACAATGGATTTTAAATGAAACAAACAAGATGTGCTTTACCTGCAGACTGTCAGCTTTAATTTGAGGTTATTTACATCCAAATCAGGTGAACGGTGCAGGAATTACAACAGTTTGCATATGTGCCTCCCACTTGTTAAGGGACCAAAAGTAATAGGACATAATAATAATCATAAATCAAACTTTCACTTTTTAATACTTGGTTGCAAATCCTTTGCAGTCAATTACAGCCTGAAGTCTGGAACGCATAGACATCACCAGACGCTGGGTTTCATCCCTGGTGATGCTCTGCCAGGCCTCTACTGCAACTGTCTTCAGTTCCTGCTTGTTCTTGGGGCATTTTCCCTTCAGTTTTGTCTTCAGCAAGTGAAATGCATGCTCAATCGGATTCAGGTCCAGTGATTGACTTGGCCATTGCATAACATTCCACTTTTTTCCCTTAACCCCTTAGTGACCAAGACTGTTTGGGCCTTTATGACCAAGCGTTTTTCTTCCTTTTTTCATGGTCTCGTTCCAAGAGTTATAACTTTTAAATTTTTTCGTCTATATAGCTTTATGAGGGCTTTTTTTTTACGGGACAAGTTGTAGTTTTTAATGGCGCAATTTTGGGGTGCACATAACTTTCTGATTAACTTTTATTAACTCTTTCTGGGAGGGAAATGGGGAAAAATAGCAATAATGCCACTGCGTTTTTACATTATAAATTTTACGGCGTCCATTTTTCGGTAAAAATAACATAATATCTTTATTCTCTGGGTTAGTACGATTACAGTGATACTAAATACTTATAATTTTTTTTACGTTTTACTACTTTTTTTTGCAATAAAACCCCTTTTATTAACCAAAAAAATAATTTTGCATTGCCACATCACAAGACCCATAACTTTTTTAAATTTTTTTATATGGAGTTGTGTGAGGGCTTGATTTTTGAAGGACGACTTGTATTTTTCATTGGTATCATTTTGGATTAAATGCCGCTTTTTGATCGCTTGTTATTTTGTTTTTTTCGGTGGAAACTAAGAATAAATTAGAAATTCTGTCTTTTCTTTTTATTAAATTTTTTACGGCGTTCACCACAGGGGATAATTTATGTAATATTTATGTAGTCCGGGTCGTTACGGACGCGGCAATACCAAACATATGGGGGATATTTCCTTTTTGCAATTTTTTTCATTGAAAAGCGTATTTTCAATGGAAAAAAAAGCATATTTTTTTATTTTATGGAATTTTTTTTATTTAATAAATGTGTATTTTTTTTCTATTTTTTTTACTACTTAATAGTCCCACAAGGGGACTATAATATACAGTAAAACCAACACTTGTTTCCCTTCTACTTATTAAGTAGTTGACCCAATATCACTCATAACGTAACCAAAAAACGATATATGGATCTAATTAAATCATAAATCACAACTCCAAAAGCATGACTTTATACAAAATCACTGGTGTTTATTAGTACATGTAGAGTTGTGACCATAGCTGGCCACACAGACATTAAGAACATTTAAAATGTCACTCAAACTGCAGACGTGTGGTAATAGTAGTACATATGAGTAAAGTGCAAGTGCCTACATAAATATGCAACAAAAATATATATATATATACAGTCAGTGCCTGTCAGAGAGTATTGCCCAGTCTATGATGTATAATCAGGGATCAACCCTAAACCCTAGACTATATGGACATCAACTCACACTATGCTATATTCAAATATGGTACAATCAATAAAGAATAAGGCATACTGACCAACGTATCTACCACAACACCTGCAGTTCGTGCCCCGACGCGCGTTTCGCCGTCAGCTTTTTCAAGGGGTAATGACAAACATTTCATAGCCGGATATATATATATTCCCTATAACCGGTCCATAAGTCCACCACAAAACCCCCCGGGAGACCCATTGTCTCGGGGTGTGGGGGTCTGAATGAACCGGTTTGTCAGTTCCTGGACTACTATTTAAAACCTTGTGTAGAAAGTCTGCCCTCGTATGTTCGTGATTCGACGGACGTTTTGAGACGTCTGGAGAACATCAAAATGGAAGACAATATGTTTTTAATAACATGTGATGTCGAATCACTATATACGTGTATCTCTTATGATAAGGGTATGGAATCCTCTTTATTCTTTTTGCGTACAATAAATCTACCATCAGATCTGATTGATGTGCTGATGAAGCTTCTAGGCTATATACTGAAGCATAACTATTTCTTATTCAAAGATCAACACTATTTACAATTGCGAGGAGTGGCGATGGGTGCGAAGTGCGCACCCTCGTACGTTAATTTATTTTTGGGCAATTGGGAACGACAGTGTGTGCAGGCATCTATGGATGAAGTGGAGGGGGAAGTAATATCATGGATGAGATTTATTGATGATGTTTTGTTTATATGGCAGGGGTCACGGGTGTCTTTGGATTTATTTTTGGAGAAATTAAATGTGAACAAATGGAATATCACTCTAACTAAAGTGGTAAGTCAAAAAGAAATTGATTTCTTGGACATAAACATTAAGATAACAACAAATGGTGACTTAGAAACTTCGATCCATAGGAAATCCACTGCTGTCAACTCTCTACTTCATGCGACGTCATTTCATCCCAAACACCAGAAAAACTCAATACCAATTGGCCAATTTCTAAGGGCAAAACGGATCTGCACATCAAGTGGCGACTTTGAAAGGGAGTCAGATATCTTGAAAAATCGATTCACGCAACGGGGATACAATCAATGTGACATACAGCGTGGTTACATGCGTGCCACCACTACATCCAGGGAATCTTTGCTGTTGTCTAAGGCTCGGGTTGACCCCCTGGCGGCACCCACAATATGTATGATAACCAATTATAACACACAATGGTACAATATGAGAGGGATCTTCAAAAAGTTTTGGCCAATTTTAAAATCGGATGCAGATGTGGGTAAAATAATAACACCCACCCCTATGTTTGTGGCTAAACGGAGTAAGAACCTCAGGGATATCCTGGTAAGGAGTCATTACATACCATCCCAATCTGGATTCATTTTTGAATCCAGAGGTCCAAAATGGGGGTGCACACCTTGTGGTCATTGCACAACATGTAAAGTGATTACCAAGACCAAGACTTTTGAAGATTCTTCGGGCAAAGTGAGCTATAATATTGTCCATTTCATTAACTGCAGCGTTACGGGAGTTATATATCATGCCACGTGTCCATGTGGCTTGATATATATCGGTATGACGATCCGTGAATTTCGGGTCCGCATACAGGAACATCAAAAAGATATCCGGGCGGCTGATAGGTGGGTGATAGGGACAAGCTTGTAAAATTAAAACCTATTGCCAAGCATTTCCGCCAGAAACACAATAATTGTTGGCAAGATTTAAAATTTAGGGGGATAGACAGGGTTTCCCTGGGTGCGCGAGGTGGTGATCTGTTCAAACGACTAGAGCAGGTTGAAAGCAAGTGGATTGTGAAATTGAAGACTCAGGTGCCATTTGGCCTGAATGATAAGATTCCATTTGCTTCGTTTTTGTAGGGTGCAGCATCATCCCTGATATGTGGTATTTTAGATCATTAGGATGTCTATGTTTTTAGGTCTTCTAGCCGGGTTCCTGAGGTGTGTTGAATGGTATCCACTAATATGTTTTTGTCTCTATCTACAGTACAGACCAAAAGTTTGGACACACCTTCTCATTCAAAGAGTTTTCTTTATTTTCATGACTATGAAGGCATCAAAACTGTGAATTAACACATGTGGAATTATATACATAACAAACAAGTGTGAAACAACTGAAAATATGTCATATTCTAGGTTCTTCAAAGTAGCCACCTTTTGCTTTGATTACTGCTTTGCACACTTTTGGCATTCTTTTGATGAGCTTCAAGAGGTAGTCCCCTGAAATGGTCTTCCAACAGTCTTGAAGGAGTTCCCAGAGATGCTTAGCACTTGTTGGCCCTTTTGCCTTCACTCTGCAGCCCAGCTCACCCCAAACCATCTCGATTGGGTTCAGGTCCGGTGACTGTGGAGGCCAGGTCATCTGGCGCAGCACCCCATCACTCTCCTTCATGGTCAAATAGCCCTTACTTTCAAAGTTTTCCCAATTTTTTCGGCTGACTGACTGACCTTCATTTCTTAAAGTAATGATGGCTACTCGTTTTTCTTTACTTAGCTGCTTTTTTCTTGCCATAATACAAATTCTAACAGTCTATTCAGTAGGACTATCAGCTGTGTATCCACCTGACTTCTCCTCAACGCAACTGATAGTCCCAACCCCATTTATAAGGCAAGAAATCCCACTTATTACACCTGACAGGGCACACCTGTGAAGTGAAAACCATTTCAGGGGACTACCTCTTGAAGCTCATCAAGAGAATGGCAAGAGTGCGCAAAGCAGTAATCAAAGCAAAAGGTGGCTACTTTGAAGAACCTAGAATATGACATATTTTCAGTTTCACAATTGTTTGTTATGTATATAATTCCACATGTGTTAATTCATAGTTTTGATGCCTTCAGTGTGAATCTACAATTTTCAGTCATAGTCATGAAAATAAAGAAAACTCTTTGAATGAGAAGGTGTGTCCAAACTTTTGGTCTGTACTGTATATATGCAGGATGTGTGTACATTACGGTTGAGAAATATGAATATTGGGGATCTGTTCCCTCCATGAGGATATAACCCTTTTGCACTTGTCTTCTGGACAATGTCTACAGACGAGAGGACCATTTCTGCGAATTGTGGTCGACTACTATTATTTTGTATCATACTATAAAAAAATTCTTTAATTGCATTTATGTATTTTTGGGGTGTATGTAATAAGATTATGTAAAATAATGTTTTTGATTATTATGGGCTATATTTGTATTCTTGTCTCATGTCAGTCATACTATACCTGATGGAGCATGGTATAAGAATACTCTATAATTGGTGTCACTTTATGGTCTTTTATAATTTTTATATTTATTTTCATTTTTATATTTATTTTTATTATTAATCATGTTATGCTTGATTGTGTATTAAATGAATCATGTATTTCACTGCTTTAATTACTCATGCTACACCTATATTCCTATTTCATGCCCATGTTAGATTGGATTGAGCATGGAATGGGAATTATGTGTCTTACTTGAATTTGTAATCAATACGAGCTATACTTATATTTACACTTGGGTGCATTTGGAAATAATTAATATGCCTATACTTCACATATGTATGGATATGCTGCATATAGAATAGTGTGATGCATATATTTTGTGCACTTTACTTATATGTAGGGATGAGTGAACCCGAACTGTATAGTTCGGGTTCGTACCGAATTTTGGGGTGTCCGTGACACGGACCCGAACCCGAACATTTTCGTAAAAGTCCGGGTTCGGGTTCGGTGTTCGGCGCTTTCTTGGCGCTTTTTGAAAGGCTGCAAAGCAGCCAATCAACAAGAGTCATACTACTTGCCCCAAGAGGCCATCACAGCCTTGCCTACTATTGGCATGGCTGTGATTGGCCAGTGCAGCATGTGACCCAGCTTCTATATAAGCTTGGGTCACGTAGCGCTGCACGTCACTCTGCTGATTCAAGCATAGGGAGAGGTTGCTGCTGCGACGTTAGGGCGAGATTAGGCAGATTAACTCCTCCAAAAGACTTAATTCAGTGATCGATCTCCAGCTGTGGATCATTGAAGTGCTGATATTCAATTGCTCACTTTTTTTAGGCTGCCCAGAGCGTTTTTATATCACTTTTTTCTGGGGTGATCGGCGGCCATTTTGTAGCTTGTGGTGCGCCAGCACAAGCTACCACCAAGTGCATTTAACCATCAATAGTGTGGCTATTTTGTGCTATATCCTACATCAGGTGCAGGCTGAGCCTGTGTCACCCAAGTGCATTTAACCATCAACAGTGTGGTTATTTTTTGGCCATATACTACATCAGGTGCAGGCTGAGCCTGTGTCACCCAAGTGCATTTAACCATCAACAGTGTGGTTAATTTTTGGCCATATACTACATCAGGTGCAGGCTGAGCCTGTGTCATCCAAGTGCATTTAACCATCAACAGTGTGGTTATTTTTTGGCCATATACTACATCAGGTGCAGGCTGAGCCTGTGTCACCCAAGTGCATTTAACCATCAACAGTGTGGTTATTTTTTGGCCATACAGGGAGTTCAGAATTATTAGGCAAATGAGTATTTTGACCACATCATCCTCTTTATGCATGTTGTCTTACTCCAAGCTGTATAGGCTCGAAAGCCTACTACCAATTAAGCATATTAGGTGATGTGCATCTCTGTAATGAGAAGGGGTGTGGTCTAATGACATCAACACCCTATATCAGGTGTGCATAATTATTAGGCAACTTCCTTTCCTTTGGCAAAATGGGTCAAAAGAAGGACTTGACAGGCTCAGAAAAGTCAAAAATAGTGAGATATCTTGCAGAGGGATGCAGCACTCTTAAAATTGCAAAGCTTCTGAAGCGTGATCATCGAACAATCAAGTGTTTCATTCAAAATAGTCAACAGGGTCGCAAGAAGCATGTGGAAAAACCAAGGCGCAAAATAACTGCCCATGAACTGAGAAAAGTCAAGCGTGCAGCTGCCAAGATGCCACTTGCCACCAGTTTGGCCATATTTCAGAGCTGCAACATCACTGGAGTGCCCAAAAGCACAAGGTGTGCAATACTCAGAGACATGGCCAAGGTAAGAAAGGCTGAAAGACGACCACCACTGAACAAGACACACAAGATGAAACGTCAAGACTGGGCCAAGAAATATCTCAAGACTGATTTTTCTAAGGTTTTATGGACTGATGAAATGAGAGTGAGTCTTGATGGGCCAGATGGATGGGCCCGTGGCTGGATTGGTAAAGGGCAGAGAGCTCCAGTCCGACTCAGACGCCAGCAAGGTGGAGGTGGAGTACTGGTTTCTGCTGGTATCATCAAAGATGAGCTTGTGGGGCCTTTTCGGGTTGAGGATGGAGTCAAGCTCAACTCCTAGTCCTACTGCCAGTTTCTGGAAGACACCTTCTTCAAGCAGTGGTACAGGAAGAAGTCTGCATCCTTCAAGAAAAACATGATTTTCATGCAGGACAATGCTCCATCACACGCGTCCAAGTACTCCACAGCGTGGCTGGCAAGAAAGGGTATAAAAGAAGAAAATCTAATGACATGGCCTCCTTGTTCACCTGATCTGAACCCCATTGAGAACCTGTGGTCCATCATCAAATGTGAGATTTACAAGGAATGAAAACAGTACACCTCTCTGAACAGTGTCTGGGAGGCTGTGGTTGCTGCTGCACGCAATGTTGATGGTGAACAGATCAAAACACTGACAGAATCCATGGATGGCAGGCTTTTGAGTGTCCTTGCAAAGAAAGGTGGCTATATTGGTCACTGATTTGTTTTTGTTTTGTTTTTGAATGTCAGAAATGTATATTTGTGAATGTTGAGATGTTATATTGGTTTCACTGGTAAAAATAAATAATTGAAATGGGTATATATTTGTTTTTTGGTAAGTTGCCTAATAATTATGCACAGTAATAGTCACCTGCACACACAGATATCCCCCTAAAATAGCTAAAACTAAAAACAAACTAAAAACTACTTCCAAAAATATTCAGCTTTGATATTAATGAGTTTTTTGGGTTCATTGAGAACATGGTTGTTGTTCAATAATAAAATTAATCCTCAAAAATACAACTTGCCTAATAATTCTGCACTCCCTGTATACTACATCAGGTGCAGGCTGAGCCTGTGTCACCCAAGTGCATTTATCCATCAACAGTGTGGATATTTTTTGGCCATATACTTTATCAGGTGCAGGCTGAGCCTGTGTCACCCAAGTGCATTTAACCATCAATAGTGTGGTTATTTTTTGGCCATATACTACATCAGGTGCAGGCTGAGCCTGTGTCACCCAAGTGCATTTAACCATCAATGGTGTGGTTATTTTTTGGCCATATACTACATCAGGTGCAGGCTGAGCCTGTGTCACCCAAGTGCATTTAACCATCAACAGTGTGGTTATTTTTTGGCCATATACTACATCAGGTGCATGCTGAGCCTGTGTCACCCAAGTGCATTTAACCATCAATAGTGTGGTTATTTTTTGGCCATATACTACATCAGGGGCAAGTTGAGCCTGTCACCCAGCACCTAAAAAATAGGCCTGACATTTATATTCAACCAAATCTGTACTGTTTTAGCTGGTCAAATTATTTGTAGTGACCGTAAAAGCACAGTTTTTGTTCTGGGTTGAAAAACTATTCCCAAATTTGCCATTCTCATAAATAAGTAGTTTCTGCTATATCAGGCCTACTTTAAATCTATCCCAAAAAGGATATCTTAGATTCAAGGTGCTGATAGTGTCATTCTGAAAAACTTAACACACACGCTACCGTGCAGATACAAGTCTAGTTCTGTGATTAAAGGTATATCTGTCACACAGCGCGTAAAAAATAGGCCTCACATTTATATTCAACCAAATCTGTACTGTTTTAGCTGGTCAAATTATTTGTAGTGACCGTAAAAGCACATTTTTTGTTCTGGGTTGAAAAACTATTCCCAAATTTGCCATTCTCATAAATAAGTAGTTTCTGCTATATCAGGCCTACTTTAAATCTATCCCAAAAAGGATATCTTAGATTCAAGGTGCTGATAGTGTCATTCTGAAAGACTTAACACACACGCTACCGTGCAGATACAAGTCTAGTTCTGTGATTAAAGGTATATCTGTCACACAGCGCGTAAAAAATAGGCCTGACATTTATATTCAACCAAATCTGTACTGTTTTAGCTGGTCAAATTATTTGTAGTGACCGTAAAAGCACAGTTTTTGTTCTGGGTTGAAAAACTATTCCCAAATTTGCCATTCTCATAAATAAGTAGTTTCTGCTATATCAGGCGTACTTTAAATCTATCCCAAAAAGGATATCTTAGATTCAAGGTGCTGATAGTGTCATTCTGAAAAACTTAACACACACGCTACCGTGCAGATACAAGTCTAATTCTGTGATTAAAGGTATATCTGTCACACAGCGCGTAAAAAATAGGCCTCACATTTATATTCAACCAAATCTGTCATTACTTGTGTGCCTGTATTAGTGTAATACGGTACCTAAATAGATAGCCAGACAGTGTTAGGTGTCTGTAAAAAAAGGCCTGAATTTTAATTCAATACATTGGCCCGAATAATATTTTTCTTATTGTGGTAAACGGTAACAATGAGGAAAGCAACTAGTAAGGGACGCAGACGTGGACATGGTCGTGGTGGTGTTAGTGGACCCTCTGGTGCTGGGAGAGGACGTGGCCGTTCTGCCACAGCCACACGTCCTAGTGTACCAACTACCTCAGGTCCCAGTAGCCGCCAGAATTTACAGCCATATTTGGTGGGGCCCAATGCCGTTCTAAGGATGGTAAGGCCTGAGCAGGTACAGGCATTTGTCAATTGGGTGGCCGACAGTGCATCCAGCACGTTCACATTATCTCCCACCCAGTCTTCTGCAGAAAGCGCAGAGATGGCGCATGAAAACCAAGCCCATCAGTCTGTCACATCACCCCCATGCATATCAGGGAAACTGTCTGAGCCTCAAGTTACGCAGCAGTCTCTTATGCTGTTTGAAGACAACAACTTATTTTTCCTGATGATGAGGACATGGGAATACCACCTCAGCACGTCTCTGATGATGACGAAACACAGGTGCCAACTGCTGCGTCTTTCTGCAGTGTGCAGACTGAACAGGAGGTCAGGGATCAAGACTGGGTGGAAGACGATGCAGGGGACGATGAGGTCCTAGACCCCACATGGAATGAAGGTCGTGCCACTGACTTTCACAGTTCGGAGGAAGAGGCAGTGGTGAGACCGAGCCAACAGCGTAGCAAAAGAGGGAGCAGTGGGCAAAATCAGAACACCCGCCGCCAAGAGACTCCGCCTGCTACTGACCGCCGCCATCTGGGACCGAGCACCCCAAAGGCAGCTTCAAGGAGTTCCCTGGCATGGCACTTCTTCAAACAATGTGCTGACGACAAGACCCGAGTGGTTTGCACGCTGTGCCATCAGAGCCTGAAGCGAGGCATTAACGTTCTGAACCTTAGCACAACCTGCATGACCAGGCACCTGCCTGCAAAGCATGAACTGCAGTGGAGTAAACACCTTAAAAACAAGAAAGTCACTCAGGCTCCCCCTGCTACCTCTTCTGCTGCTGCCGCCGCCTCGGCCTCTTCCTCCGCCTCTGGAGGAACGTTGGCACCTGCCGCCCAGCAAACATGGGATGTACCACCAACACCACCACCTGCGTCACCAAGCATCTCAACCATGTCACACGGCAGCGTTCAGCTCTCCATCTCACAAACATTTGAGAGAAAGCGTAAATTCCCACCTAGCCACCCTCGATCCCTGGCCCTGAATGCCAGCATTTCTAAACTACTGGCCTATGAAATGCTGTCATTTAGGCTGGTGGACACACACAGCTTCAAACAGCTCATGTCGCTTGCTGTCCCACAGTATGTTGTTCCCAGCCGGCACTACTTCTCCAAGAGAGCCGTGCCTTCCCTGCACAACCAAGTGTCCGATAAAATCAAGTGTGCACTGCGCAACGCCATCTGTGGCAAGGTCCACCTAACCACAGATACGTGGACCAGTAAGCACGGCCAGGGACGCTATATCTCCCTAACTGCACACTGGGTAAATGTAGTGGCGGCTGGGCCCCAGGCGGAGAGCTGTTTGGCGCACGTCCTTCCGCCGCCAAGGATCGCAGGGCAACATTCTTTGCCTCCTGTCTCCTCCTCTTCCTACTCAGCTTCCTCCTCCTCTTCTTCCACCTGCTCATCCAGTCAGCCACACACCTTCACCACCAACTTCAGCACAGCCCGGGGTAACTGTCAGCAGGCCGTTCTGAAACTCATATGTTTGGGGGACAGGCCCCACACCGCACAGGAGTTGTGGCGGGGTATAGAACAACAGACCGACGAGTGGTTGCTGCCGGTGAGCCTCAAGCCCGGCCTGGTGGTGTGCGATAATGGGCTCGTTGCAGCTCTAGGACTAGCCGGTTTGACGCACATCCCTTGCCTGGCGCATGTGCTGAATTTGGTGGTGCAGAAGTTCATTCGCAACTACCCCGACATGTCAGAGCTGCTGCATAAAGTGCGGGCCGTCTGTTCGCGCTTCCGGCGTTCACACCCTGCCGCTGCTCGCCTGTCTGCGCTACAGCGTAACTTCGGCCTTCCCGCTCACCGCCTCATATGCGACCTGCCCACCAGGTGGAACTCCACCTTGCATATGCTGGACAGACTGTGCGAGCAGCAGCAGGCCATAGTGGAGTTTCAGCTGCTGCACGCACGGGTCAGTCGCACTGCGGATCAGCCCCACTTCACCACCAATGACTGGGCCTCCATGCGAGACCTGTGTGCCCTGTTGCGCTGTTTCGAGTACTCCACCAACATGGCCAGTGGCGATGACGCCGTTATCAGCGTTACAATACCACTTCTATGTCTCCTTGAGAAAACACTTAGGGCGATGATGGAAGAGGAGGTGGCCCAGGAGGAAGAGGAGGAAGAGGGGTCATTTTTAGCACTTTCAGCCCAGTCTCTTCGAAGTGACTCAGAGGGAGGTTTTTTGCAACAGCAGAGGCCAGGTACAAATGTGGCCAGACAGGGCCCACTACTGGAGGACGAGGAGGACGAGGATGAGGAGGAGGTGGAGGAGGATGAGGATGAAGCATGTTCACAGCGGGGTGGCACCCAAAGCAGCTCGGGCCCATCACTGGTGCGTGGCTGGGGGGAAACACAGGACGATGACGATACGCCTCCCACAGAGGACAGCTTGTCCTTACCTCTGGGCAGCCTGGCACACATGAGCGACTACATGCTGCAGCAAAGTTGCCCACATTTTAACGTGTGCGGACTACTGGGTTGCCACCCTGCTGGATCCCCGGTACAAAGACAATGTGCCCACCTTACTTCCTACACTGGAGCGTGATAGGAAGATGCGCGAGTACAAGCGCAAGTTGGTAGACGCGCTACTGAGAGCATTCCCAAATGTCACAAGGGAACCAGTGGAAGCCCAAGGCGAAGGCAGAGGAGGAGCAAGAGGTCGCCAACGCAGCTGTGTCACGGCCAGCTCCTCTGAGGGCAGGGTTAGCATGGCAGAGATGTGGAAAAGTTTTGTCACCACGCCACAGCTAACTGCACCACCACCTGATATGGAACGTGTTAGCAGGAGGCAACATTTCACTAACATGGTGGAACAGTACCTGTGCACACCCCTCCACGTACTGACTGATGGTTCGGCCCCATTCAACTTCTGGGTCTCCAAATTGTCCACGTGGCCAGAGCTAGCCTTTTATGCCTTGGAGGTGCTGGCCTGCCCGGCGGCCAGCGTTTTGTCTGAACGTGTATTCAGCACGGCAGGGGGCGTCATTACAGACAAACGCAGCCGCCTGTCTACAGCCAATGTGGACAAGCTGACGTTCATAAAAATGAACCAGGCATGGATCCCACAGGACCTGTCCATCCCTTGTGCAGATTAGATATTAACTACCTCCCCTTAACAATATATTATTCTACTCCAGGGCACTTCCTCATTCAATACTATTTTTATTTTCATTTTACCATTATATTGCGGGGCAACCCAAAGTTGAATGAACCTCTCTCCTCTGTCTGGGTGCCTGGGCCTAAATGTGTGACAGTGGCCTGTTCCAGTGGTGGGTGACGTGAAGCCTGATTCTCTGCTATGACATGAATACAGATTCTGCGCTGACATAAGGCCAGATTCTCCGTTACGGGACCTCTCTCCTCTGCCTGGGTGCCTGGGCCTAAATGTGTGACAGTGGCCTGTTCCAGTGGTGGGTGACGTGAAGCCTGATTCTCTGCTATGACATGAAGACTGATTCTGTGCTGACATAAGGCCAGATTCTCTGTTACGGGACCTCTCTCCTCTGTCTGGGTGCCGGGGCCTAAATGTGTGACAGTGGCCTGTTCCAGTGGTGGGTGACGTGAAGCCTGATTCTCTGCTATGACATGAATACAGATTCTGCGCTGACATAAGGCCAGATTCTCTGTTACGGGACCGCTCTCCTCTGTCTGGGTGCCGGGGCCTAAATGTGTGACAGTGGCCTGTTCCAGTGGTGGGTGACGTGAAGCCTGATTCTCTGCTATGACATGAAGACTGATTCTGTGCTGACATGAAGCCAGATTCTCTGCTATGGCATGAAGAGACTGATTCTCTGCTGACATGAAGCCAGATTCTTTGCTATGGCATGAAGAGACTGATTCTCTGCTGACGTGAAGCCAGATTCTCTGCTATGGGACCTCTGTCCAATTGATATTGGTTAATTTTTTTTTTTTTTTTTTTTATTTTAATTCATTTCCCTATCCACATTTGTTTGCAGGGGATTTACCTACATGTTGCTGCCTTTTGCAGCCCTCTAGCTCTTTCCTGGGCTGTTTTACAGCCTTTTTAGTGCCCAAAAGTTCGGGTCCCCATTGACTTTGGGGTTCGGGTTCGGGACGAAGTTCGTGTCGGGTTCGGATCCCGAACATTTCGGCCGAACTTCTCGAACCCGAACATCCAGGTGTTCGCTCAACTCTACTTATATGTCTATTTTAGGCATTATATCACTATATGCATAATTAGATGTGTCTGGGGAGTCTGCATTCAGAAATTGGTATCCAATTTGCGGTCTCACATGTATTATTCACTATTTTTAGATGTATTTTATTGTTAGTAATGATGCAAATCTGTATTAATTTGTTTGTCTAGAACTATTTGGTAAAGTAGTAATAATCATGGAGGTAAATACTGTGCCCATACATATGTGCATGTAAGGTTTTGGACGACGGACACAATGATGAGGAGAGGACTCATTATATTGATCTTCCCTCACTCAATATGGAGATCGTAGTGCGCACGTTCTTCTGCACAGCCGCGGGCGCGCTGACGCGGTCTTGGCTCTGACGTAGGACGCCCTGTGCTCTGGTGAGCGCGGCCAGCCTGCGTCATCACTGCGACCGCGTACGCGGGCACCGTTGGTGCGCGGCGGTTCATGCGCCACTATACACGATGCAAGTGATTTCTTTAACTATACAGGTGAGAGGTTCTGATGATTGATTCCCTCATCAACGTGTCCATAGTCCATTGTTTAGATGGTGACCGTTCCGCCCACTATAGGGAATATATATATATCCGGCTATGAAATGTTTGTCATTACCCCTTGAAAAAGCTGACGGCGAAACGCGCGTCGGGGCACGGACTGCAGGTGTTGTGGTATATACGTTGGTCAGTATGCCTTATTCTTTATTGATTGTACCATATTTGAATATAGCATAGTGTGAGTTGATGTCCATATAGTCTAGGGTTTAGGGTTGATCCCTGATTATACATCATAGACTGGGCAATACTCTCTGACAGGCACTGACTGTATATATATATATATATATATTTTTGTTGCATATTTATGTAGGCACTTGCACTTTACTCATATGTACTACTATTACCACACGTCTGCAGTTTGAGTGACATTTTAAATGTTCTTAATGTCTGTGTGGCCAGCTATGGTCACAACTCTACATGTACTAATAAACACCAGTGATTTTGTATAAAGTCATGCTTTTGGAGTTGTGATTTATGATTTAATTATAATATACAGTATTTTGATTGCTTTTAAAATGTAATGCATTATCTCTAAAATACATTACATTTCAATAGCAATGCTATTCAAACATAGACCAGCAGGCTGCGCCAGAGAGGCACAGCCTGCTGGAGGTAACGGAAGACAGGCTCGGGGCCCTGATCGGAAGCAAGGTAAGCTTCCCAACACATCAGCACCCCGCAATCGCATTTTCGGGGTGCTGATGGGAGACAGAGGGAGTCCGCTTCCTCTGTCACCACTTTACATGCAGCGGGCGCCATTGCGCCCGGCATGTAAAGGGTTAAACAGCCCAGATCGGCACTCCTGCCGGTCCGGGCTGTTAGAGCAGGGCCCCGGCTCTCATGTGAGAGCCAGGTCCGCGCTCCCCGCTGCACGGGGGAGCCATGCAGCGCTTAGACTGGGCCGCCGTAAAAATGCGGCGGCCCAGCCTAAGGCCCCTTAGTGACCGCCGTAAAAAGGCGTATGGGTGGTCACTAAGGGGTTAAAAAACTCTTTGGTGGCTTTTGCAGTATGCTTTGGGTCATTGTCCATCTGCACTGTGAAGCGCTGTCCAATGAGTTCTGAAGCATTTGGCTGAATATGAGCAGATAATATTGCCCGAAACACTTCAGAATTCATCCTGCTGCTTTTTTCAGCAGTCACATGATCAATAAATAGAAGAGAACCAGTTCCATTGGCAACCATACATGCCCACGCCATGACACTACCACCACCATGCTTCACTGATGAGGTGGTTATGCTTAGGATCATGAGCAGTTCCTTTCCTTCTCCATAATCTTCTCTTCCCATCACTCTGGTACAAGTTGATCTTGGTCTCATCTGTCCATAGGATGTGGTTTCAGAACTGTAAAGGCTTTTTTAGATGTCGTTTGGCAAACTCTAATCTGGCCTTCCTGTTTTTTACATCTTGTGGTGAATCCTCTGTATTCACTCTGGTGAAGTCTTCTCTTGATTGTTGACTTTGACACACATACACCTTCCTGCTGGAGAGTGTTCTTGATCTGGCCAACTGTTGTGAAGGGTGTTTTCTTCACCAGGGAAAGAATTCTTCGGTCATCCACCACAGTTGTTTTCTGTGGTCTTCCGAGTATTTTGGTGTTGCTGAGCTCACCGGTGCGTTCCTTCTTTTTAACCACTTAAGGACCACAGGTTTATACCCCCCTAAAGACCAGGCCCTTTTTTACAAATCGGCACTCCACAACTTTAGCGGTTTATTGCTCGGTCATGCAACTTACCACCCAAATGAATTTTACCTCCTTTTCTTCTCACTAATAGAGCTTTCATTTGGTGGTATTTCATTGCTGCTGACATTTTTACTTTTTTTGTTATTAATCGAAATTTAACGATTTTTTTTGCAAAAAAATGAAATTTTTCACTTTCAGTTGTAAAATTTAGCAAAAAAAACGAGATCCATATATAAATTTTGCTCTAAATTTATTGTTCTACATGTCTTTGAATAAGAAAAAATGTTTGGGTAAAAAAAAAATGGTTTGGGTAAAAGTTATAGCGTTTACAAACTATGGTACAAAAATGTGAATTTCCGCTTTTTAAAGCAGCTCTGACTTTCTGAGCACCTGTCATGTTTCCTGAGGTTCTACAATGGCCAGACAGTACAAACACCCCACAAATGACCCCATTTCGGAAAGTAGACACCCTAAGGTATTCGCTGATGGGCATAGTGAGTTCATAGAACTTTTTATTTTTTGTCACAAGTTAGCGGAAAATGATGATTTTTTTTTTTTTTCTTACAAAGTCTCATATTCCACTAACTTGTGACAAAAAATAAAAGCTTCCATGAACTCACTATGCCCATCAGCGAATACCTTGGGATGTCTTCTTTCCAAAATGGGGTCACTTGTGGGGTAGTTATACTGCCCTGGCATTCTAGGGGCCAAAATGTGTGGTAAGGAGTTTGAAATCAAATTCTGTAAAAAATGGCTGGTGAAATCCGAAAGGTGCTCTTTGGAATGTGGGCCCCTTTGCCCACCTAGGCTGCAAAAAAGTGTCACACATGTGGTATCTCCGTATTCAGGAGAAGTTGGGGAATGTGTTTTGGGGTGTCATTTTACATATACCCATGCTGGGTGAGAGAAATATCTTGGCAAAAGACAACTTTGTATAAAAAAATGGTAAAAGTTGTCTTTTGCCAAGATATTTCTCTCACCCAGCATGGATATATGTAAAATGACACCCCAAAACACATTCCCCAACTTTTCCTGAATACGGAGATACCACATGTGTGACACTTTTTTGCAGCCTAGGTGGGCAAAGGGGCCCATATTCCAAAGAGCACCTTTCGGATTTCACTGGTAATTTTTTACAGAATTTGATTTCAAACTCCTTACCACACATTTATATCTTGGCAAAAGACAACTTTGTATAAAAAAATGGTAAAAAATTCTAGGAACTCGCCATGTCCCTCACGGAATACCTTGGGGTGTCTTCTTTCCAAAATGGGGTCACTTGTGGGGTAGTTATACTGCCCTGGCATTTTCCAGGGGCCCTAATGTGTGGTAAGTAGGTAAATGACCTGTGAAATCCTAAAGGTGCTCTTTGGAATATGGGCCCCTTTGCCCACCTAGGCTGCAAAAAAGTGTCACACATGTGGTATCGCCGTATTCAGGAGAAGTTGGGGAATGTGTTTTGGGGTGTCATTTTACATATACCCATGCTGGGTGAGAGAAATATCTTGGCAAAAGACAACTTTTCCCATTTTTTTTATACAAAGTTGGCATTTGACCAAGATATTTCTCTCACCCAGCATGGGTATATGTAAAATGACACCCCAAAACACATTCCCCAACTTCTCCTGAGTACGGCGATACCAGATGTGTGACACTTTTTTTGCAGCCTAGATGCGCAAAGGTGCCCAAATTCCTTTTAGGAGGGCATTTTTAGACATTTGGATACCAGACTTCTTCTCACGCTTTGGGGCCCCTAGAATGCCAGGGCAGTATAAATACCCCACATGTGACCCCATTTTGGAAAGAAGACACCCCAAGGTATTCAATGAGGGGCATGGCGAGTTCATAGAAATTTTTATTTTTTGGCACAAGTTAGCGGAAATTGATATTTTTTTTTTTTTCTCACAAAGTCTCCCTTTCCGCTAACTTGGGAAAAAAATTTCAATCTTTCATGGACTCAATATGCCCCTCACGGAATACCTGGGGGTGTCTTCTTTCCGAAATGGGGTCACATGTGGGGTATTTATACTGCCCTGGCATTCTAGGGGCCCTAAAGCGTGAGAAGAAGTCTGGAATATAAATGTCTAAAAAATTTTACGCATTTGGATTCCGTGAGATGTATGGTGAGTTCATGTGAGATTTTATTTTTTGACACAAGTTAGTGGAATATGAGACTTTGTAAGAAAAAAATAATAATTTCCGCTAACTTGGGCCAAAAAAATGTCTGAATGGAGCCTTACAGGGGGGTGATCAATGACAGGGGGGTGATCAATGACAGGGGGGTGATCAATGACAGAGGGGTGATCAATGACAGGGGGGTGATCAATGACAGAGGGGTGATCAATGACTTGGGGGGTGATCAATGACAGGGGGGTGATCAATGACAGGGGGGTGATCAATGACAGGGGGGTGATCAATGACAGGGGGGTGATCAGGGAGTCTATATGGGGTGATCACCCCCCTGTCATTGATCACCCCCGTATAAGGCTCCATTCAGATGTCCGTATGTGTTTTGCGGATCCGATCCATGTATCCGTGGATCCGTAAAAATCATACGGACATCTGAATGCAGCCTGACAGGGGGGGTGATCAATGACAGGGGGGGTGATCAATGACAGGGGGGTGATCAGGGAGTCTATATGCGGTGATCACCCCCCCTGGAAGGCTCCAGGGAGACGCCTGTATGTGTTTTGCGGATCCGATCCATCTATCAGTGGATCCGTAAAAATCATGCGGACGTCTGAATGGAGCTTTACAGGGGGTTATCAATGACAGGGGGGTAATCAATGACAGGGGGGTGATCAGGGAGTCTATATGGGGTGATCACCACAGTCATTGATCACGCCCCTGTAAGGCTCCATTCAGACATCCGTATGCGTTTTGCGCATCCGATCCATCTATCAGTGGATCCGTAAAAATCATGCGGACGTCTGAATGGAGCTTTACAGGGGTGTGATCAATGACAGGGGGGTAATCAATGACAGGGGGGTGATCAATGACAGGAGGGGTGATCAATGACAGGGGGGTGATCAGGGAGTCTATATGGGGTGATCACCACAGTCATTGATCATGCCCCTGTAAGGCTCCATTCAGACGTCCGTATGCGTTTTGCGGATCCCATCCATCTATTAGTGGATCCGTAAAAATCATGCGGACGTCTGAATGGAGCTTTACAGGGGGTTATCAATGACAGGGGGGTAATCAATGACAGGGGGGTGATCAGGGAGTCTATATGGGGTGATCACCACAGTCATTGATCACGCCCCTGTAAGGCTCCATTCAGACATCCGTATGCGTTTTGCGGATCCGATCCATCTATCAGTGGATCCGCAAAACACATACGGACATCTGAATGGAGCCTTACAGGGGGGTGATCAATGACAGGGGGGTGATCAGGGAGTCTATATGGGGTGATCCCCCCCCTGTCATTGATCACCCCCCTATAAGGCTCCATTCAGATGTCCGTATGTGTTTTGCGGATCCGATCCATGTATCCGTGGATCCGTAAAAATCATACGGACATCTGAATGCAAGCCTGACAGGGGGGGTGATCAATGACAGGGGGGTGATCAGGGAGTCTATATGGGGTGATCACCCCCCCTGGAAGGCTCCAGGGAGACGCCTGTATGTGTTTTGCGGATCCGATCCATCTATCAGTGGATCCGTAAAAATCATGCGGACGTCTGAATGGAGCTTTACAGGGGGTTGATCAATGACAGGGGGGTAATCAATGACAGGGGGGTGATCAGGGAGTCTATATGGGGTGATCACCACAGTCATTGATCATGCCCCTGTAAGGCTCCATTCAGACGTCCATATGCGTTTTGCGGATCCGATCCATCTATCAGTGCAGGGCCGATCCTACACGGGGTGCAGTGGGTGCCCCGCACCCCAGCGCTGTCACCCGAAAGGCGCCGAGCGAGCCGCCGGGACTTTTTTTTTTTGACTTTTTTTTAATTTTATTTTATAATGCCCACAGTGGCGTAGCTATAGGGGTCGCAGCGGTCGCAATTGCGACCGGGCCCCTGAGTTAGGGGGGCCCACAGGGCCCCCTCAAGCCAGGAGAACGCAGCCGCAGCTGAATAACTAAGATACGATTTACAGGGGGCGGAGCGGAGGCCGAGAGGAGAGGCCCTGTGTGACGCGCACTGTGCAGGGCAGCTGGGCAGGCGAAGTGAGGAGGAGGGGCCGGGGGAGCGGCTTCAATTGAGGTGCGACGCAGGACTTAGTCACGTACCTCACTGTGACCTCCTGCGTCGGATCTCGCGAGATGACGCGGCGCGGGAAGGCACAGTGAGTGAGGCATGATGACCGCCTGTACCAGGATGCCACAAGCTGTGAAGGAGAGAGAAGTAAGTATTAATTATTATTTTTTTTTATGTACCCTACGTTCTACCCTTATTGCAGAAGCACTGGGGGCACGAGAGGAGGACCACTGACAGTACTCAGTCAGTGGACATCATAGTATTAATAAGAGTGGAGACTGGAGAGACTACCATTATATTAATAATAAAGAGGGGGCTATTATATTAACAACGAGGGGGACATTATATTATTAATAAAGAGGGGGTCATTACATTAATAATAAAGAGGGGGCCACTACATTAATAACAAAGAGGGGGCCATTATATTAATAAAGAGGGGGCCACTACATTAATAACAAAGAGGGGGTCATTATATTAATAAAGAGGGGGCCATTATATTAATAACAAAGAGGGGGACATTATATTAATAATAAATAGGGGGCCAATACATTAGTATTAGTGTAATGTCCCCCTCTTTATTATTAATGTACTGGCCCCCTCTTTATTATTAATATAATGGCCCCCTCTTTATTATTAATGTACTGGCCCCCTATTTATTATTAATATAATGTCCCCCTCTTTATTATTAATATAATGGCCCCCTCTTTATTATTAATGTAATGCCCCCTCTTTATTATTAATGTAATGGCCCCCTCTTTATTATTAATGTAATGGCCCCCTCTTTATTATTAATGTAATGGCCCCCTCTTTGTTATTAAAGAGGGGCCATTATATTAATAATAAAGTGGGGGCCATTACATTAATGATGAAGAGGGGGCCATTATAATATACAGGGGGAATAATATTATGAGGAATGGGGGACTACCTGTCTGGCTCTAGCACAGTATTGGGGGGCAGCAGGATGAGTTGTTGAGACCCCAGGAAGGAGAGGATGAGAGTAAAGTGAGGAACCTAAAAAATAATCTGTGAAACTCTGCAGAGACGAGAAGCGGCTGAAAGAAGGTGTCATGGCGGTCTTATCTCTGGATGAAGACGTTGAGAAAAGTGTACATCACAGGAGACGTCACTGGATGTAACAGGTATGGTGCGGCATTCTCCTGTAATAATATTAGGGGTAATATAACTAAGGGGTATCAGTGTACATTATTATACAGGGGTAATATAACTAAGGGGTATCAGGGGACATTATTATACAGGGGTAATATAACTTATATTACCCCTGTATAGTGTACCCTGATACCCCTTAGTTATATTACCCCCTGTATAATTTACCTGATACCCCTCAGTTATATTACCCCTGTATAATGTCCCCCATAACAGTGTGTGTTATCCACAGGTCCCCCATAACAATGTGTCATCCACAGATCTCCCATAACAATGTGTCATCCACAGATCCCCCAAATTATTTTAAAAACCTGCTGTTTCTCTAGATGACCTTATGTTTATGGTAGTGGTAATAGAGTCTCAATGGTCTATAAAAGCAGCTACACTATTTTTACAGACCTTTGAGACTCTATTAACACTACTATTAACTATTAACATAAGGTCATCTAGACTAGAAAAAGCAGGTTTTTAAAATTCTTATTTTTCCCATTTAGGTGTTAGAGCAATCTAATTAAAGTTATGTTTTAACACCTAAAGAGAAAGAAAAAATAAATAAAAACCTACGGTTTCTCTAGATGACCTTATGTTGATAGTAGTGTTAATAGAGTTTCAATGCTTTGTAAAAATAGTGTAGCTGCTTTTATAGACCCTTGAGACTCTATTACCACTACATTGTAAAGGGGAGGAGTTAGTAAGATAACCACGCCCATGTGGGGGCGCCAGAAATATTTCTGCACCCAGGCGCCTGTGACCCTAGGATCGGCCCTGTATCAGTGGATCCGTAAAAATCATGCGGACGTCTGAATGGAGCTTTACAGGGGTGTGATCAATGACAGGGGGGTGATGAGGGAGTCTATATGGGGTGATCACCACAGTCATTGATCACGCCCCTGTAAGGCTCCATTCAGACGTCCGTGTGCGTTTTGCGGATCCGATCCATCTATCAGTGGATCCGTAAAAATCATGCGGACGTCTGAATGGAGCTTTACAGGGGTGTGATCAATGACAGGGGGGTAATCAATGACAGGGGAGTGATCAGGGAGTCTATATGGGGTGGTCACCACAGTCATTGATCACGCCCCTGTAAGGCTCCATTCAGACATCCGTGTGCGTTTTGCGGATCCGATCCATCTATCAGTGGATCCGTAAATATCATGCGGACGTCTGAATGGAGCTTTACAGGGGTGTGATCAATGACAGGGGGGTAATCAATGACAGGGGGGTGATCAGGGAGTCTATATGGGGTGATCAGGGGCTAATAAGGGGTTAATAAGTGACGGGGGGGGGTGTAGTGTAGTGTAGTGGTGCTTGGTGCTACTTTACTGAGCTACCTGTGTCCTCTGGTGGTCGATCCAAACAAAGGGGACCACCAGAGGACCAGGTAGCAGGTATATTAGACGCTGTTATCAAAACAGCGTCTAATATACCTGTTAGGGGTTAAAAAAATCACATCTCCAGCCTGCCAGCGAACGATCGCCGCTGGCAGGCTGGAGATCAACTCTCTTACCTTCCGTTCCTGTGAGCGCGCGCGCCTGTGTGCGCGCGTTCACAGGAAATCTCGGCCATCGCGAGATGACGCCAATCGGCGTTAGTGTGACCTGGGAGCGCCGCAGAGATGACGCCTTTCGGCGTTAGTGTGACGGTAAGTGGTTAAGAATGTTCCAAACAGTTGTTTTGGCCACGCCTAATGTTTTTGCTATCTCTCTGATGGGTTTGTTGTGTTTTTTCAGCCTAATGATGGCTTGCTTCACTGATAGTGACAGCTCTTTGGATCTCATCTTGAGAGTTGACAGCAACAGATTCCAATTGCAAATAGAACACTTGAAATGAACTCTGGACCTTTTATCTGCTCATTCTACTTGGGATAAAGAGTGAATAACACACACCTGGCCATGGAACAGCTGAAAAGCCAATTGTCCTATTACTTTTGCTCCCTTAACAAGTGGGAGGCACATATGCAAACTGTTGTATTTCCTACACCGTTCACCTGATTTGGCTGTAAATACCCTCAGATTAAAGCTGACAGTCTGCAGTTAAAGCACATCTTGTTTGTTTCATTTCAAATGCATTGTGGTGGTGTATAGAGCCAAAAATGTTAGAATTGTGTCGATGTCCCAATATTTATTGACCTGGCTGTAGATAAAAATATGTGAGGGTCGGTGTTCAACATATTGCCCATGTTGCAAGCCACCATTTTGCAACTAAGTCAATATTTTAAATCTACCTGCGGACAAACTGCTGGGAAATAATGTACGCATTAGAGGGGCCCTGGGGGAGGTGTCCCATTGCACAAGCAGCTTGCCCACAGGCCAGGAGGCCACCTCTGGTTCCTCCTATCACAAGAGCTCCGGTGGCACACACAATTGCTTCAGTCAGTCAGGAAGGGATGGGCAGCTGGACATCTAATGGACTATAGAGCATGAGAAACTCTGAGTATGTGGTGATGCAAATCTACTGGACTGACGCTGAAAGGAGGAGAAATCACATTGTTCCGGTACAGGTGAATGGACAACCAGCTGAAGGCTTCATGGACTCTGGAGACTTCATTACTCTGGTAGACCCCATGTGGTCACCTCAGAGCTCAGACAAAATAATCCCAGGACAGAAGGCAAGGATTGTCTTGGCTGGAGGAGAGAGAAGTGACGTGCCAGTTGCCCAGGTGACTCTGGACTGTGGGGAAGGACCCATTAACCACACGGTAGGTGTAATGGACAATCTACCTGCGGACATACTGCTAGGAAATAATGTTGGGGACTAGTGATGGATGAACATCAGGCAGGATGACTCGCGAACGCGCGTTCGTGATCAAATGTTCGCAAACCGCGCATTCGCGTTGGGCCCTATTCACTTTAATGGCATGCGAACCTGAAAAACCTTCAGGTCATATTTGAAGCCAGCAAACACTTACTAGAAGTACACAAATAGTCCTACATCATGGACAGTAAAATACCAGAGGGGGATCATTGGCAAAAGTTCCCACCAAAATATGTATTTTAATCAGGGGCCATTTTTATTCGTCTTAAAGGGAAACTCTCAAAAATGTGCTCTGCTGGAGCCTAGAAAAATGTTTTTTCCTATCGGTTTGATGTATTCAAATGTGCAGCTCTCCACGTTTTTGTATCCTGCAGAGTCCATTAAAAAAATGTATACGTTAACGTAATTTTTTTTTCTACCTGGGAACTGTATGGTGAACGGACGCCACTGTACGGCATCAGTCTGAGGCATCTGTTAATGGATACATTTTTGGTATGCATTAAATGGGTGGCAAAAATAGGATGTGAACCTAGCCCTAGTGTCAGAATAAGCACCAGTACACAGCGGAGCAGCGTGGCGGAGAGGGGAGGCCGCCATGTACTGACAGAGCGCTACCTGGTCCTGGTGGTCAGGGATGAGGACTGTGTTTCCCGATGATTATTTTCTACTGGGAAATACAGGGCACAGTATAATACACTAGAATCTATATAAAATAAAGATATTAACCCTACCCCCGAATAATAATACAATAATACAAATAGGTAATCATTTATTATATAGAAATATGTCTATGTTAGGCGTATTTCTGACAAAGATTGTGGCGCAAACGTACTTAGCACCGCAATCTGCATATTTTTCTAGTTCATGCCAGGTCTAAAAAAGGATGGCGTGGGCAGGGAAAGGGATACAGTTATGGCCATCCAGTTATTGTATACCACCGCCATACATTGACCGGATAACACCTCTGTACAGTGACCGGATAACACCGCCATACCGTGACCGGATAAAAGAGTACAGGGAATGACTAGGGGCACTACACAGGGTGTGGTAAGAGGGCACAATGCAGGGTATAAGGGGGCACAGTACAGGGTGAGGGGCACAGTACCGGGTGGGGGGCACAGTCACATGACCCTGTGACATTAGAAGGTCCTTATGGTGAATGTGGTTCATACGCCACCATAATGAGAGCATGCACAGGTTAACATACACAATAAAAGCCCACATAAGTGTTGGGAAAAATTGTCTGACCCTAACAAAGTCAGCTCAGCATCATGAAGTAATCCTAAAAAAGCAAACTGAGACAAAACAGGCTAAAATAATCAGTAATTTTATTAAATACATAAATATGTACATCAAAAGATGTGGTACGATTCACTCCTGAGGAATAGCATAACACAGATGTATATAAATGGAGTCTTGTAATACAATGCTAAATTGTCCTTGGAGGTGGAAGAGAAGATAAAGTGATCAAGTGTGGCTGCCACCAGAAGTCGTCTCGTTGGTTTTAAATCCCAAGGTAACAATACAAAGAGGTAGTGCACCACAAAGGTAAGATACAGTCCTGATCAAAAGTTTAAAACCACTTTAAAAATTGCAAAAAATCATATTTAGCATGGCTGGATCTTAATAAGGTTCCAAGTAGAGCTTCAACATGCAACAAGAAGAAATGGGAGTGAGACAAAACATTTTTTGAGCATTCAATTTAATGAAAACAACAAATAAACTGAAACAGGCTGTTTTTCAGCTGATCAAAAGTTTAGGACCACACCTCCCAAAAAAAACTACCCCCCCCCCCCAAAACAGAAATCCAACTTCCAAACATTAACTCAGTAATGAGTAGCTCCGCAGTTATTGTTTATCACTTCCAAAATTCGTTTCGGCATGCTTGATGCAAGCGTTTCCATGAGGTGAGTGGGAACATTTCTCCAAGTGGTGAAGACGGCCGCACGAAGGCCATCTACTGTCTGGAACTGTTGTCCATTTTTGTAAACTTCCCTTGCCATCCATCCCCAAAGGTTCTCAATTGGATTTAGATCAGGGGGACACACAGGATGGGCCAAAAGAGTGATGTTATTCTCCTGGAAGAAGTCCCTTGTCCTGCGGGCATTGTGTACTGTAGCGTTGTCCTGTTGAAAAACCCAGTCGTTACCACACAGATGAGGGTCCTCAGTCATGAGGAATGCTCTCTGCAACATCTGGACATAGCCAGCGGCCGTTTGACGCCCCTGCACTTCCTGAAGCTCCATTGTTCCACTGAAGGAAAAAGCACCCCAGACCATTATGGCGCCCCCTCCACTGTGGCGCGTAGAAAACATCTCAGGTGGGATCTGCTTGTCATGCCAGTAACGTTGGAAACCATCAGGACCACCAAGGTTACATTTTTTTCTCATCAGAGAATAAAACTTTCTTCCACCTTTGAATGTCCCATGTTTGGTGCTCTCTTGCAAAGTCCAAACGAGCAGTTCTGTGGCGTTCAAGGAGACGAGGTCTTTGAAGACTTTTTTGTTTTTGAAGCCCTTCAGTCTCAGATGCCGTCTGATGGTTATGGGGCTGCAGTCAGCACCAGTAAGGGCCTTAATTTGGGTCGAGGATCATCCAGTGTCTTGACGGACAGCCAATTGGACCCTCCGGCTCAGTGCTGATGAAATTTTTTTTGGGCCTTCCACTTGACTTTTTTGCTCCATAACCCTCAGGGTTAAGAAATTAAGAAATTCCAAATGTCTTACTGCGTCCCACCTCAGCAGCGATGGTGCGCTGTGAGAGACCCTGCTTATGAAGTTCAACAACCCGACCACGTTCAAAAAGGGATTTTTTTGCCTTTGCCATCACAACATGTGACTACCTGACAGAAAATGACAATGAATCCACATCTTTGCACAGATTTGGCCTTTTAAAGGCATGTGGTTCTAAAATTTGGATCAGCTGAAAAACAGCCTGTTTCCGTTTAATCGTTATTTTCAATTAATTGAATGCTCAAAAAATGTTTTGTCTCACTCTAATTTCTTCTTGTTGCATGTTGAAGCTTTACTTGGAACCTTGTTAAGATCCAACAATGTAAAATATGATTTTTTGCCAAACTTTTGATCACGACTGTATATGTTAAACCCTGAAATAAGGGAAAATGTCAAAAAGTATATGCAACTATCTAAATTGTATATAAGTATAAAAAACTGCGACAAACAATAAACTGGCAGTCACAGTGAATCACTATCAATGTGTGCTCCCAAACCTCCTAACATAGATAAAGTGCAGAGTGCAAAAAGCAGGGAACAATGCCCTCATATTACTAACAATTGGATCCCATAAACCTACCCGTGAAGTTAGGGGGAGATGATTCCTCAGGAGAGCCGTACATCCCAACGCACGTTTCGGCGTCTGCCTTCTTCCGGGGCGCTGCTCTCCCTTAGAAAGTGTTACCTTTTAAAGTCCCCAGCTCACCTGACATAAATCAAATGTGAAAAAGACCTGTGTGCAAACACACCTCCTGTGGGGGATGCCACCAAACAACGTGTGAGTGTCACGGCAGTGGATGGGGAAAACCCTCAGCCGTGCGATGCCCGATGATGTTATGGCTGCTCGGCCAGAACAACAGGATTAGGGAGCGGGTCACCTCCTACAGCGTCCCTAACCTGACCCTAACTCCTAGCTGCACGGGCCGACCTTTAAGGTAGGAGGACCCGTGCGCAGGAACCTCGGATCCCTGTCTCACCCTCCGGCAGGTCCCTGGACTAGGAGTCAAGATAAGACAACCTGTTCCTTCTGAATACGGAGGAACAGGGGTCTCAATGGCCAAGCTGCAAGGAACAAGGGAACTAAAACAGACTTACGATATGGCAGGCGAACTAAATAGTTCCACCTACCTGCCACAGCCTTGCTGACTGGATCCCTGTGCACACAGGAATCCAGATTCATAAGCTGCACAAAACAACATAGGAAAGTCCCAAACAAAACATCACATAGACATCACACACAACATAACATAATGTAAATGTGACATAATGTTTATGACCACAAGGGTGGCTCTCACTGGCAAGTAGAATACAACAGGAGGCTGCTCCAGCAAAGCATGGCTGAAGCAACCTCCAGACCTGGGATAACAGTGAGGCTATATAGGCCAAGAAGCCACACCCAACAGTCAGACACACCCAGTGACTCACAGACACACTGGGAAGGGAGTTAACCCTTCCAGCACCAGGGAAGGGAAACATAAATTAAAAGGGAAAGTGTCCAACTCAGTAACACACTGTGGCTGTTGCCGCAGGCAACGACATGGGTGGCAACCATGTCCTGGGAGTCAGCCCGAAGGCCGGGACACTGCCACCACATGTACACAATGCAACCAAACGTTGCCACGGGCAACCACAGTGAGGAGAAGATGTAAGTGCACACCACACAAAACACAGAGTGCACACAGACATACAAAAGTGCATACATACACGCACACAACTCCAAGGAAACCGCACATATAGCTGTTGTCCGCGGCAACCGCACTTGAGACAAACAACATTATGCCTCCAGCTGCGGTTGACACTACAACCCAAACCGCGGGCAACTGTATGTGGCTCCCAAGGAGTCACGGCCATAAACATGGTCGTGACAGTGAGGTGGTGAGCGACAAGCCCGATGGCCATTCAGGCGCCGCGCACAAAAACACCTCCCACTGAATGACGAGCACGTCGGTCACGTGATGGCCAGTGACATGACCGACCACGTCATGGTCAGGTAACGTCTGCCACAGTTCCTGCAGGAAAATAACTGGTGCAAATACCAATGCACCATAATAGATACGATGGATGTATGCGGGGGTCACAATAGATGGACTTACAAGCACAATAATTATATAGTTAATGTGAATATATACATGTGTAAAATGATAAATAGAAAGAACAAATACATAGAAAAAATGGGTGACAAAGTAATAGTGACTAGTGATGGAGCAATGGTTAAAGCACATACATGTGTATGGGGAAAAAAATAGAAAAAAATATTTTTTTATAAAATCATATAGTGAATATGTCAAATACATTGAACAAGTGTTTCATTTCAAAATACAATGTGTGATTATAATAATACATAAACAGTGCACACACAAAAAAAAGGGGCATATATGTCCATTCTTGAAAGCATCCGGAAGACATCCAATGCAGTATCATAGGAAATGTCATATGGAAACAGAAAAAGCTGGAGAATCTACAAAAAATATAAGTGTAAGTTTATAAAGGAAACACTTAACCCCTTAAGGACACAGCCTTATTTCACCTTAAGGAACAGGACATTTTTTGCAAATCTGACCAGTATCACTTTAAGTGGTGATAACTTTAAAACGCTTTAACTTATCCAGGCCATTCTGAGATAGTTTTTTTGTCACATATTGTACTTCATGACAGTGGTAAAATGAAGTTAAAAAAAAATCATTTTTATTTATAAAAAAATACCAAATTTACCAAAAATTTTGAAAAAATTGCAAATTTCCAAGTTTCAATTTCTCTACTTCTATAATACATAGTAATATCTCCAAAAAGAGTTATTACTTTACATTCCACATATGTCTACTTCATGTTTTGATCATTTTGAGAATTACATTTTAGTTTTTGGGGACATTACAAGGCTTAGAAGTTTAGAAGCAAATCTTGAAAAAACACAATTTTTAGGGTCCAGGTCTGAAGTCACTTTGTGAGGCTTACATAATAGAAACCACCCAAAAATGACCCCATTATAGAAACTACACCCCTCAAGGTTTTCAAAACTGATTTTACAAATGTCGTTAACCCTTTAGGTGTTCCATAAGAGTTATTGGCAAATGGAGATAAAATTTCAGAATTGAGATTTTTGGGCAAATTTTCCATTTTAATAAATTTTTTCCTGTAACAAAGCAAGGGTTAACAGCCAAACAAAATGCTATATTTATTGCCCCGACTCTGTAGTTTGCATAAACACCCCATATGTGGTCGTAAACTACTGTACGGGCACACAGTAGGGCGTAGAGGGAAAGGTGTGCAGTATGGTTTTTGGAAGGCAGATTTTGCTGGACTGGTTTATTTACACCATGTCCCATTTGAACCCCCCCTGATGCACCCCTAGAGTAGAAACTCCATAAAAGTGACCCCATCTAAAACTACACCCCTCAAGGTATTCAAAACTGATTTTACAAACTTTGTTAACCCTTTAGGTGTTGCACAAGAGTTATTGGCAAATGGGGATGAAATTTGAGAATAGAAATTCTGAATTCTGAAATTTCATTTCCATTTGCCAATAACTCTTGTGGAACGCCTAAAGGGTTAACAACGTTTGTAAAATCAGTTTTGAATACCTTGAGGGGTGTAGTTTCTTAGATGGGGTCGCTTTTATGGAGTTTTTACTCTAGGGGTGCATCAGGGGGGCTTCAAATGGGACATGGTGCCCAAAAGAAAGGCCCTAAAAACCTGCCTTCCAGAAACCATACGGCGTTCCTTTCCTTCTGTGCCCTGCCGTTTGGTCATACAGCAATTTACGACCACATATGGGGTGTTTCTGTAAACTGCAGAATGAGGGTAATAAATATTAAGTTTTGTTTGGCTGTTAACCCTTACTTTGTTATTGAAAAAAACGGATTAAAATGGAAAATTTGCCCAAAAATTGCTTTTTTGGCACAGCTTTTTTTTTCTTTACCGTGTTAATCTGAGGGGATAGGGGGGGGTATTTTTTATAGAAAAGATTCTTTCGGACGTGGCAATGCCTAATATGTCTACTTTTTTTAAATTTATTTATGTTTTACACTATATTATCTTTTTATAAACAAAAAAATAAACATTTTAGTATCTCCATAACCTAAGAGTCATCTATTTTTTGTTTTTAGCCGATTATCTTAGGTAGGGGATCATTTTTTGCGGGATGAGAGGACGGTTTTATTGGCACTATTTTGGGGGGCATATGACTTTTTGATCGCTTGCTATTTTATGTGATGTAAGGTGACAAAAAAATACATTTTTTGCACAGTTTTTTTTTTGACCGTGTTATTCTGGGGGGTTAGGTCAAGGGGTATTTTTGAAGAGGAGATTATTACGGACGTGGCGATACCTAATATGTCTACTTTTTTATTTATTTTAGTTTTACTAAATAATATTTTAGAAAAAAATAATTGTTTTAGTA